>NC_056552.1:18387110-18419610 GCF_910596095.1 Thunnus maccoyii | reverse complement strand
AACCCTGCACCCTCTTTTGTGTGTTTGTCTCAGCAGCTGCTGAAGAGTGCTTGATGAGATCTACATTGAAACAAAACAGCGAAACAAAAGATAACAGGCCAGACCGTCCCAAGGTTTCTCACTATTCTAGAGAGAGAAAGGGATGGAAGAAGAGGAGGAGAGGAAGATGAGGAGGAGGAAGAAGCAAACAGGATAGGAGAAAAGGAAGACACCAAAGGGGAGGGCATCGGTGGTGATATAACGGATGTCACAAGGACAAATAAGCAAACAGATAAAGTAATGGAGTGATATTCTTTGCAGCTCTCTGAATGGACTGTTGCTGATCAATACACACACAAACACACACACACACCTGGAAGGATGACGAGTTAAATCGATCTCCATCCGATTGAAGATCAATATCCTCTCATGTTCTATTGTCACATTTGCCAATTAACAAAAGCCTCTGTCCACACACTGATATACTGAACTCTTGTCTCTCACACACACACACACACATTCTCTCTTTTACCAACTCTGCCAATGGTGGCCACTACTGAAAGAGCCTGACAGTACAGTCTCAGCATGTGTGTGTGTGTGTGTGTGTGTGTGTCAGAGGTTCTGACTCTCGTTAGCTTGGCTGTTACGCTTATTGCCGTACACTTGGCAACCTCTCGTCAGTCTGACCCTTTCATAAGCCTCCAACCACCAAGGACCCTGGCACTGAGCCTTCAATCTGTGTGTGTGTGTGTGTGAGTGTGTGCGCAAGAGTGTGTGTGCGTGCAAGTGTGTGTGTGTGTGTGTGTGTGTGTGTGTATTTAGGGGCAGGAGTCAAGCCAGACCTTTCTGATCTGTTTTGACACCACGGAATTGCACAAGTGACAGGGCTACTCAAACAAGGCGGTCGTGGAAGACGCTTAGACACACACGCGCGCACACACACACACACACACACACGCGCACACACACTCACACACAAAGGTCCATAAAAGCATTATGGCACTGGGGACACAAACACATTCAATGTGTGAGTAAGCGCCCGAGCGGTGCTTACAAAGAATACGTTCAGGGGAGAAAAGGAGTTCTTTTGCTCGACTAGATCCAGATAGCATTTTCCTTCTGCTCTATCTTATTATTCATCAACGATTCCTCTTGACTCATTCATGTTAGAGAGAGCAGGGTGTGCAAGCAAAGCATGGCATGTCGCCTGGGACAAGCGGCTGTACTGAATCACATTACGGCGGGAAGAAGAGAGAGGACAGAGAAAGAGAGAGAGAGAGAGAGAGAGAAAAAGAGTGGAGGGGAAAAATGAGATGAAAGAGCTACAAATGAGAGATGTCCCTGTGAGGCGCATAAATCAGCAGACTATGAACAGCACAGCTCAGGCTGCGGACCAGAGCCTTGCCGTCACACACACACACACACATACACACATTCCCTCTCTACTACCATCTCTCTGCATGCACCAGACTACTGTAGTAACATCCCGATCTCGCTGCGCCTACACGTGTGCATTTACACCATCAAAAGCCACTGAGGATGCTAAAAGACACATCATCTGCTGACTGTGATTCCATAAAAATGACAGAAAATAAAAAGCAGAGGGAAAGCAGGAGGAATTAAATAAATAGGAGAAGAAAACGTGCAACATTGCACCTTGTGTCAAACCAGCCTGAAAAGCCAAAAGAAAAAAAAACAAACTCCAGTGTTCAGAGTTTTCCAATGGCGAACGTGGCCCACGAGATCCACCAGCAAACTGTGAGTGAGAAGGAAAATGTTCCTGCTTTTGACCACAGACTTTTTGGACGCCACAGACCCACCCTCCCACCTACGGCAGGAGGAAAGGCCATATATGGTCACGGAGAGCAGGAACACATAACACATGAGAGATTCAGGAAGGAGGGAAGGGGGGCTGTCAGAGTAGATTTTTCCATGTTTTACCAAAGAAAACAGGGGAATTTGGGGAATAGGGGTCATACGAGACTGGCTCTGATGCTTGGGTCAGAATGAAACACACACACATACACACACACATACACTAATTAAAAGCATAAGGTTGCTGATATTTCAGGAAAGCCTGCGGTGAGAGTCAATAATGCAATTCTGTCTACTTGGATGTGTGTGTGTGTGTGTGTGTGTATGTGCGCAACCCTCCTCCTCCCCCAGACAGCCTCCCACCCCCACATCCCCCCAGTAGTTTTGTAGCTCTGGTAAACAGCAAGGAAGCTTGTTCTGGGAGTTTTGGTCGTCCTCCAGTCCGACATGATGGTGCCACACCCTTGTGGTCCATTCACTCTGCAGCCACAGCAAACATACACACACATACACTCTCACACATGCACTGACAATAATGATTTGAAGCTGTATGTGCCTGCCGCTGGATAAAATACACCTGGGGGTCAAGACACAAGGAAGAGCACAAAGTGAGTCGAACAGAAAACACGTCACCATGACCCTGAGAGCAGAGCGGAGACAGAGCTGAACAGCACAGGTACACACGTGTTTCTTCATGATTCACTGAAGTTCAAACACAAGACAAGTTTACCACTCATCATCATTAACGCACAATTCCTATTAAACACATTCTTTACAGCTGCATTATGTGACTCATTAACTTATTTGTGACTCTGTTACCTATTAACGTGTATTCCTGATTGCAATTATAGTTCAAAAGCATGAAAGTAGACGTTAACAATATGTGAAGACCAGTGCTGGGGGTAGTCTGACTCACAGGATGTAGACTGTGGGTATAAACCAGCTGTTGGCCGACTATTTCAGTTGGAATTCTTCTCCTCTACTTCTATGTGTGTGTTAGCGTTTTCAAAATCCCCGTCGCTACATGAAACAACAACAAGCTCTGAGATAGCAACCTACACGAGCTTCTGTGATATCAGTTTAATAACATTCTGCAAAAGTAAGTCATCTGTGGTTTTAATGAGTCTAACTTAACTAGTGAGCTCCTCCAGAGCTAAAGTACGGGCAGGCTTCACCTCTAGGGCACCGATTATCAAGTTATGTTTGTCTTTTTTATCAGTAAAAGTCACATCACATCGTCAACAAACGTCTTTTACTTTTCTTTGTGGAGTTTTCTTTTGCGGGGATTTAGTCGCCATCAAAACAAGTCCCCCTGACACTATTTCGCTGCATCCCAGGCTTAGCGCCGCCCAAGACGATTGTAATTGGTTTAAGGAAATACAATCAAGCGAGAGCGTTTTTTTCCCCTATAGCAGAATTATAATGGGTTCAGTCAGACCTTTCTCCAGCGCTGGCACAGAAAATGAAGTGTAGAGATAGGTCTGGCTATGCGAGACTATGTTGGGGGTACTCAGATTACTTTTTTGTTGAGTAATGTAACACGTTAGTTTTGCAAGTCAAGTAATCAGCTATTTAGTTATGTTTTCAAATACACAGTCTAGTGTTAAAATATTGTAGCAGGCTGGGGATTCTCGGTGGCAAGAACTCAAGCAGAGAGATGATCTCACGAGAAACAGCGTGATTTTATTGGTAGCAACAGGTATACTGTCAACACTGCAACGCCCTCTCGCTACCATACTGGAGGGAAAGTACTAACGGTGCACATACAACCTGGATACTACCATACAAACTAAGATGAACAACAATCCAAAAAGTACCATAGTTACAGCAAATTAAACTACTTTGATGGTCAAAACTTTTCTTTTCTTCAAAATTAATCAAACACTGTTCAAAAGCACACAAAAAAAAATTTGAGAGAAAAAATGTAATGTAAGTTTATAAATGAATTAAGAGTTACTTTAATTGTCTGCAGTGTTTTGGCAGATTTTGAATATGCTTTGCTTTCAAGAGTCACGATCTATTTAGACGTTTTCTAGAAAGAAATGTGATTTTTTTTTTTTTAAGCCGTGCAATAATTCAAGTATTATAATCTCAACTTTCCTTTCATCTTGGACGTTGCAAAAACCACTTCAGGCTATTTTTTACTATGAAGGTTTGAGATTGCGGCCCCAGATTTGCAGCGGCGGTGCAGCTAAAGTTAGCTCAAACTCCAGTGGAAACAAACACACCTACGCTGCAGGCGCGAAGCAGCACGGCGGCGCAGTGAAGAAGACGACATCCTTTAACCAGCAGACCCAGATTCGAGCGTATCCATGTCAGCAAGCATTTGCCCTGCTGAAGTGTCCTTGAGCAAGACACTAAATCCCTACTGGCTCTTGCACTGCTGTAACTGACCCTGCAGTCTGACCTGCCAGCAGCCCAGAGAAGGTAAATTTCCCTAAGGGGATCAAATATCACATTATTATTACAGTATGCTTCTTATAAGCCATCTACAGTGCTCCCTTCAATCCCACACCAAGGAGAGTCATATCTCAGTATCATTGGAGCAGGATGTGTGTGTATGCGTCTACATACGAGTGTATGTGTGTGTGTGTTAAACCACGCCGCTCTGTATCACCCTCCATCATCGTGAGTTGAGGGGTTGTGGTTCCTAGAGAAGCACTTTACTTAAATTAGACCCTCAACGGCTCGACATGCAGGTGTCAGCGTGTGTATATATGTGTGTGTGTGTGTGCCTGAATGTGTACTGTGTGTGTGGATGTGTGTGTGTGTGTGGGCGTCAGACAGTCAGTGTGTGCCAGTGTGTGTGTGAGGGGGGAAGAGACGAAACAAGAGAGAAGAGCGGGATCAGCAGACAGCGAACACGAGAGAGAGGCAACGAGGGAGCGAACGGAGGAAGAGAGAGGGAAGGAGCGAAAGAGCGACGGAGGGAGGGAGGGAGGGATAGGGAGAGTGAGTGAGCGAGCGAGCGAGCGAGCGAGAGAGGATGGGAGCCAGTGATGAGGAAAGAGAGAGTGAGATATATATCGAGAGAGAAAGAAAGCAGGTGAGAATAACCTAGTCTGACCTTATTTCACTATGGCTTTCCCTTTCTTTATATTCCTTCATTGCAGTAATATTTACACAGGAATAAAAGATTATTGGAGAGATCCACAGAGATGAAATAAAGAAGAAGGAAGGTGATTAGAAAAAAGAAAATAAGCAAAAGAAGGGATGGAGAGCAATAGGGTGAAGGATTGGGGGAAAATCTCAAATTATTTTCATTGTCAATTAGACAGTCAATTATTTTCCTCTATTAATTGATTCATCATTTAGTCAACGAAATGGTAAAAACTGTTCAAAAATACCCATCTTCAAATGTCTTGCTCAGGAAATCCTCACATTTAAGAAGCTGGAACCAGTGAATATTTGCCATTTTTGCTTTAAAAATGACTCAAAGAATTAATTGATTGTCATACACGTAACATATTGATTAATCGAGCATTTGTTTTAGCGCCACCTCCAATGAAGAGGGAGAAATAAAGGCCAGCACAAAAATCCAACTCGACTCAATTATACTCAACCAGACAGAAAAAACTGTGAACTATTGTTCAGAAATCATAAAGCAAGTTTGGCCCTTAATATGTTTTTACACATTAAAGATACATAGAAATACAAAAAGTCAAGGAAAAAATTGATGACTGCACACAGCCTGGACATAGAAACAGGTAGATGCAGTTAAAGACGAAACAATTAGTTGATTAATGGAGATGTCGATCGACAGAAAATTAATCCCAACCTGTTTTGATGACTGATTGTTAATGTAAGTCATTTTTCAAAGCAAAGATGCCAAACATTTCCTCGTTCTAGCATCTTAATTGTGATGAATTGCTGCTTTATTTTGTCTTAGCTGATCTTTAAATCTCTTTCAGGTTTTAGACTGTTGCTCATAAATAACAGGCTTTAGGGCATATTTCACTATTTTCCGTTTGTAGGACAAACAATTAACAATGAATCAAGAAACTGGTCTGCAAATTAATCGATAATGAAAAGAATCGTTTGTTGCAGCCTTTATTCAATATTATTGTTTACCGACTTTATGTGGAATTAATTAAGTTACCTTTTTACAATTTTTGTTGTCCAAAGGAATGATTCTAAGGGAACTGCAATTAAAAAAGTGACAAAATTAGTTATTTAAGTTTTTGTCTTACACATTTGAACAATTTGGTCTCAAGTAATGCGCAACAGCGGAATATAATTAATTTCTTTTTGCATATTTTAAACATTTTGCTTATTTTTTCCATATTGTGATATATATTAATATCAGAAAATATCCTTATTAATACCACGATAATGAACCCTGGCTACCAAGAGAAGGCAGACTGTTTTCACTGTACTCTGCAGCCGTTTAGCTTCACTTCCTCACTGAATTCACCAATTATACAGACTTAAGAGAATAATTCTTACACAAAGCCAGCATCATATGTCCAGAAATTCCCCCCTTAGAAAAAATAAGGTAAACTTCTCTACATTTCGGGGCAGATTAGCAAAACAGCTCTTTTGGCTGCGAAATATCTATCTGGATGCCACAACCGAGACCGTTTTCTGTCATGCTTATAGGATTGTTTAAGATATTTGTCTGCTTGTGATTATTTATTTATCTAAATGTATTTTTGTTCAGTAATATGTAATTTAGCTTTGGCAGTAATTTCATGAATGCACAAAGCTTATTTGATTTGAAAAAAGACAAACCTGAAACAAATGGAAGAGACGATAAAACACAGACAACACTGAGAGGTTCTGATGAAGCATAACATGCGAACATAGCGTACACTCATACACACGAGGAACCGAGGAACACACACACACACACACACACACTTATAGGCAGGAGTGAGAGCACACATGCAAAAGCAGAGATAAGTGCGCACTCACACACAAAAGAAGTCCCCGATATTATGCATGCACACATGCTTCCAAACATTACAAAAACACACATCAAAACAACCGGAAAAGACAGTAGGCGGTTATTAAAGAGACAAGAGAGAAAAATAGAGAGAAGGAGAAGAGACACTTTACCAGCAATCAAAGACGAAGAGGAGAAGAGACGGAGAGAGAGAGAGAGAAAAAGAGAGAGAAGTAGAGGTAGAGAGAGAGAGACATGCAAAAAAAAAAGGGAGAGTTTGCTTCTAATCAGCCTGGATCCAAAATTTAGACAGGCACACATAGAGGCACAAGCAGTCCCAGTAGGATTAGGACCTCGGCACTGTGTGTGTGTGTGTGTGAGTGTGTGTGTGTGTGTGTGTGTGGTGTGCACGTCCCACGAGACTGATTAGCCATGAATGACTGATGACGGATCTTTGTTGTTTTTGGGTTTTTTTTTTTTTTTTTTTGCTAGCTCTCTTTCTCGCACTCTCTTTTCTTGTTTTCTTTCTCACTACTCTCAGCTCGGGCAAGAGCATGGGAGGGGATTCACACACACACACACACACGCACATGCACACACACACACACAAACGGCTGCACACGGCTCCATGTATATTCAACGAAGACTCCTGAATATACTTAATGCTTTCATGTGTGTCACTGTGTAACGATCCATGCTGTTCCACACAGCTGCTTATCTCTTTTTCTTACTCGCTTCCTCCCTCACGCGCGCACACACACACACACACACATACACACACACATAGATATGAAATCTATTTCCTATTTAAGAGCACATTAGCTGTCTTTCACACAAAACACTCAATCTGCTCAATCTGTACCACAGCAGCAGTGTGACTCAGAAAAAAACGTGAAGGGGTCTGGCATTCAGGAGGCAGTCTGACCACTCTGCCTTCTTTAACCTCACCTCCAGATGAACCTACAGCCCCCTCCATCCATCTGAGCCCCCCTGACAGCAAAACAAACTGGACATAGACCCGCCTGAATGGAATCCATTACAATATGAATGAGCCAAACAGAGCTGAAAATGAATCGAATAGAGAACCAAAACACAACGGCCGAGAAAAAGGGCCCCGGCTGAGTCAAACAAGTCAGCTCGAGTGACGATGAGTCAGGCGTAAATGTGACCCTGAGACGTATAAAAGCCGGCCCCCATCTCAGGTGTCGTTCGCCGCGATAAGGGTTGCGCCGCCTCGCTTTGCGGTGTGCATTTTCAGGAGGGTGCAGACCTGTGGATCTGGCGAGACTGTGACATCATGTCTGTCCCCCCAGCACTAAGTGATGTCACCTCTCTGTCACGTAAACAGGGGATTGCCTTGACCCCTCTGAAGAAGTGGAAAGCCATAAAATAGCAGGGAACTATAGCGTCTGCAAACACACACACACACACACACACACATATGTGCACACTTTCTTTTCACATATCATGAATACCAGCCACAGCAGCCACATATTCACATAAAACACCTTATAGGCCTACTGTATTTTTAAATGAACACACACACACACACACTCATACACCCAGCTCCCCCTCCTCCTGTACATAGTAAGAAGCTGTTTTAGCCTTGTGTTTTGCAGGCTGTTTAAAATGTCATTTTTCTCTCATTTCTCTGACTTCACAGGCGCCGCGCTGAGCTCTCACTCCCTCTTGCCAAATCCTCAAATCGTTTCTGATTTAGTGAGTCTGGCCGTGGGCCGAGTAGCACCGGGACGGGCCCGTTAACAACCGACCGAGTGGCGAGGAGGGGAGGAGGCAGAGGAGAAGAGTGTATGGAGGGGAGGGGGGGGACAAATGAGGAAATGTGGAAAAGGAGAGGAAGCAGGCTGAAATTGAGACAGAAATAGGAGTGCTGAGAGAAGCTGGTCTGCTAACAACACCAGGAGGCGATGGGTGTGTGGGGAGTTAGACAGAGATGGGAGCTGGATGTAAGAGGTGGGGGGATCGATTGAAAAGAGCGGAGAGTGAAAGCAGGGGGTGGTGGGGGGAGGAGAGGGGGGAGCAGAGTGGGGAGAAACAGGGCTGTGAGGAGGAGGGAGAAGAAGAAGCAGGGCTGGAGGACCACTCGAAGAGCCGAGAGGAGTGAACGCAGAGTGGAAGGGGAAGTGAAAGAGGAAAGCAGAAGGAGAGGAGGAAGAGGGAGGGCGAGCATGTGGTTAAAGAGGAGCGAGAAGACGGGTGGAGGGGAGGTCTGGCCGGCGAGGGAAGAAGAAGAAGAAGAAGAAGAAGAAGAAGAAAAAAGGGGGAAGAGGAGAGAGAAAGAGCACATGGACACAGGAAGTCTGGCGCTTTCCATTCACATGCCAAGTCATCAGATGGTGGTGTGTGTTCACACCCCGGAGATGTCGCAACCAAATGCACCCCACTCCCTTCAAATCACTGCTACCGACAATAAGCAGCTGTTCACATGTTGGATGAGAGCTGGAGATGAGACAAAAGTCTTTCTGTTGCTGTAGCAAATGTGCTTCAGAACAAACACATGCTTCACTCAAAACTCCCAACATCAAAAAGAGGATTACTTCATGTACTCTTTTACTCATGCACATTTTTTTTTTGTCTTTTACGGGGCTGGAATTTTGGTCACAGGAACTCTAACGTCATTTTGATTCGATGCAGATATTTAAATGATGCATCATAGTTTGCTTGACATATCAAAGCAAACACAAGAGTCTGATTTGTAATGGAAATGCCTCTAATGACTTTACTGGACTGGTTTAACTTAATGACTTAATGCCTTTAATGTGTCAACAGTCAGACACGTTTAACTGATTTCTTTGGCTTTGCTGCATATTTTATCTTCTGTAAAGTGAGAATAAGGTTGCCGAAAACAAATTGTGTATATGTAAAATGTGATTTTTATAGAATTTGTATATAATTTGTATGACCTTTGATTGAAAATTAAACCAATATGTGTTTTTGCTTGAATTGGATCGAATTGAATTGACAGTTTGCACTCTCTTCTTCCTCACTGTGTCCAATCGCAGCTCGGCTGGCTGCAGCCTCCGCCAGCTGTCTCCTCCACACAGGGGGTCGTCTTGCACGCTGCACCCGGGATATGCCCCTTGTACCCCGGGTAGAGCACTGGTAAAGAGGAGCTGAGTCTGTCTGAGGCTCATCCACTGCTGACTCATCTCACACACACACAGACATACACACATACACACATGCACAGGCAAGCGTCTCCTCTCACTCGCTTTCACTCTCGCACTCTTGAGAGGCAGCGGAGACGCCAGGATGAGGAGTCAGGGATGACGGCCAGTGGGTGCCGTCAGGCGGTGGTAATCTGACTGGATTACCAACCAGGTGGAAACATTCAGCCTCTCTACTCCCTCTGCTCCTCCTTCTCCCTCTCTTCCTCTGCTCCATCCATCTATCATTTGCCTTCTCATATTCTCCACTTTTTTCACCCTTCTTTCTTTCTTTCTTTCTTTCTTTCTCTAGGGCCGTCGTTCCCTCTTGCCTTTTAACATAATCACTACACACACACTCACACAAATGCATATCTCCACTAACTACAGACCTCTGTGTCTCTAACCCTACAACCAAACACACACACACACACAGAAACTTCCAAACTCATGCACACACACACACACACACACATCATCTCTTTCACGTCATGCGAGTTGTTTGTGTGTGAAGGTGTGTGTGCACAGGAGGGTAAAGGGGCGTGTCTCATCTGTGCTGCTGCGATGATCAAAGCCAATGCTGAGAAACTTCCAAGAGAGGAGAGACATTACTGACAGCGTCATGATGAATGGACGTGGCGGCTGCATGTAACACACACACACACACACACACACACACACACACACACACACACACATTGAGGATTGTGCGCTTCACGAACAAGACTGAACATGGGGAAAAGAGTGAGGGAGAAAAGAAGAAAGGAGGTCAAGGAAGAGGAAAAAGAGAGAGAAAAGACAGAGTAAGGTGGCAGAGAGGTTATCTAGTCTAACCAAAACATTATGATTATGGTTTATTACTTTTTCAAAGCTCAAAATACAAGCAGCTTAAGGTGTGTGTGTGTGTGTGTGCGTGTGTGTGTGTGTGTGTACAGCTGCGCATGTGTGCAACATGATTTTTTTTTTTTCAGTCTGTATTACTAGGTCACACACACGCACACTCTCTCACACATACACAGCCATGTAAACAAAACCGTCTGCTGTCTGGGAAGTAACACACCTGTTCAATGACAAGCTCTGCCACGCCCTCCATAATACTGCACACCTGTGCTACTGCAGGCTAAACCTAACCTTAATCACACACATACACACACGTGCATACACACACACTTGCACAACTACTGCCCAGGGGCTAACATCACAGAAAAAAGGGAAGAAAGAGAGAGAAACTGGAATAAAAGCAAAGCAGTGAAACAGGGAGGGGAATGAGAACAAGACAGACAGAGAGAGACAAAGGCTTTCCCACTGCTCCTATCAGTAATCTAAACGCCTGTGTAATATCATTGTGGGGTTTTATCAAATGGGGGCTGAGTCTTATGGCGTTGGTATGCAGCTGTCATTCCATCACCTTGTCAAGCGCGACCATATTCAAGCAGACACCATGCTGATCTAAATAAGAGGCTTCAGCAAATTGATGGATTGCAGGTTTTCTGGGATATGAAGAAACAGGGGGGAATGAGAGGAGGGTTTTTTTGAATCTCTGTAAGTGATACACCCGGGTCGGTCTTGTGAGAAGGTAAAAAATGTGTGTGTGTGTGTGTGTATGTGTGTGTGTGTGTGTATGTGTGTGTGCGTGCATGTCTTTCCAAAGATCTGAAACAAACCCCCTCCTGCCCCGGTATGGCCAACCTCACATCATATCTACCCCCTGTGCCGAGGCCTAGGGCCAGGCATACAGCTTTCTGAATCTCTAAGGGGGGCAAGCACAAAGGTAACCCCCATCCTAACCTCCCAGCAAACACACACACATACACACACACACACACACACACCGTACCCCAACCCCCATCCCAAAACAACAATCCTCTATGCCCATCATGTCAGTCAAAACCCCATCAGGGACATGCATGGAGAGTCTGGATATCTGGAATCTCAATACAGTGTCATGCACCTTGAGACCCAGTGAGAGGCCCTCTTGAATATATTTCAATAGCATTATCACCCTGCATTACTACGCTTTTTTCCCCCCTTCAACATTACGGAATCATTTTTAAATTGGACCATAATACATGTCAGCGAGTAGCAATATCAGTCAAAGTGGGGAATAATCTGTTTAAATCGTTATGCAGGTTAGGTGTCTTCTTGTTAAAACAAGCGGATTTTACTTGCAGGTTTATAACTGACAAAGGAATATTTTTGGGTAAAATCATTTCAGTTAAATCAGGAGACATGCAGCGTAATACCTCACGAAATATATAAAATAGTTTATCAATTTAAAATAAATTACAGTGTATATGTTATTATATAACAAATTTAAGTATAATGTAAAGTATAACCATAATTAAGGAAATTATATAATATATTTTTTACTATATTACATACAAATTTCGAGGAATAACACAATGTATAATATATTTTTATATATATTACATTTACAACAACGCTTTTATTAGACATGTAGACTATTAAATTTGTACAATTTTATTTTACATTTCAAAAATTCCAAAATTGTAAAAAATAATAAATATAAATATTGCACATTTGGTCCTCCATACATTGGAAATTAATCATAGAGAATAAGAGTGTAGCAGATCTGTGCGTATGACAATGCAGTTATAGTAAAAAAAAAAAAAAAAATGCAGGTTCACAGCTTTAACTATGTAAATGCTGTAAGGTTGTGAGACATTTAGTGGAAGTGAAAGAATATTTCGGAGGACAAATCAAGCTGATGAAAATATTTCTCTTGGTGTTTTTAATCAGGCTCCTTCCATATGAAGCAGACAAGACCAGAACCAGAACCTAAAGCACACCAAATGTCAAACCTCTGGAGTTTAACCCGTATTTTCCTGCATTCTACGCCGAGCTCAAGGTGTTGGCCGGAAATATGGAGATCATTTATTGTGTTTGAAATCTTAAAGAGTTCAAATTTCGGAAGGGGACGTCTGCGTCGCTTTTGCTGTTGTGTATAACTAATGAATATGCAAATAAGTGTAGACAGAGGATATGTGGATCCTACACACAACAGACGACATCCTTCATATGCCCGAGTCTCAGCGACTATTTAAAGAACCCGCTGCATTTGCAAATGATAATTAATGAGATTTCTCATCGGGCACGTTCGCATTCATCCAGTTAGTCCAGTAGCTATTTAGCCACTGTATGATTTAAAGCAGAGCATTTCTTTCTTTCTCTATCTATACACACACACACACACACGCATATGCACACACATACACACACACGCACACACGCACACACACACACACGCACCACCCCACCCCCTCACACCCCCCCCCCCCCCCCCCCCCCATCCCTATTGAGACAGGATACCAAAGCTACTTGTTAAATCTAATGCATGCACTGTCAACCCATTCGCACCCCGTCACGTCCCCGCTCAATATAGAAACCGGATTTTCTGGTATTACCCGCACCTCTATTAGCCAGAGCTCCCCTCCACTCCCCGCCACCGCGACCCCCAGTTTGTGACCAGTACAAACCAGCGTGTTCCCCCGAACCCACCAGCGCCAAACCACCATCCTCCTGGAGCCACCCATGAGGGACTAAACATTGCACAGAAACTGTAGAATACGAGCTCAGTTAATAGCTTTAATTTATTGTTTAATGGGAAATATAAGCAGTGGAATTACCCAATCCTAATTAATTAAATCAAATGGCAATGATTAGTACTTTACTAATTGATGAAACCATATAAATCTATGACAAGATTATGCCACTGGAAACGCCTAATAATCCCTGTGTGATAAAGGCAAATAATCCTAGAATAAATTCTTGAGAGGTTTTAAGTCTAAAACAAAAAAAAAGAGGTGTGCCGTAAATTTAAAGTTAATCTAATTTGCAAAAGACGCCAGAAGAGAAACATTCCTGGTCGAAGAGAAACATTTCCCACCATTTTACGCAAGGCTGAAATACTAAACTGACAAATTATGTTTATTTTTCATATATTATAGACAGCGAGAAGCTATGTCATAAACAGTTCATAAAGCAAAACATAAAACTTTTTAAGGTGCCTGCGCCTTTTTGCTAAATTCTAAATGCCCACAAAGTCTGAGCAATTTCCTTCCTAGTAAATTTCACTTCGTCTCAAAGATCTTAAAGGTTTTCCAAGTTTGCAATATGGAGAACATATGCTTCACACAAAAGAGAGTCGCTGAATTATTTTAAAACCAACACTTGTCATTCACACACAAGAAAAGAAGTGCATTCAAAACCGACCTGAGTGCGGACCCATGGAGAGGTGGGATGGGTAGTATTTCCCAGGCTGGAAGTGAGCGGGGTGCTGCACGGAGCCGTGGCCGCCTGGCGCCATCCGAGACGCGGCGCTGTGAACCAACGCGCTCCGCTCCGTCAGGAGGTGGTGCGGGGGAGCGAAATCTCGGCTTTCCATCCCGGCGAGAACCGATAAATCCCAAATCCAAAGTAAAATCCGGAGGCACCGAAGGTCTCAGGCACCCAGATGCAAATAATCCCTTTTATGAACTTCGGGATCCCCTCGCATTGAGCGGAGTTTTGGCTTTGCAGAGTAGAAACTGAGTCCCCGTCATGTCCTACAAAAGAGAGAGCAGGAGACACGTCAAAGCGCTGACAATAATGAGCCAACCAGGGATGTAGTGCTGAAGAAAAGGCTGAACTGAGAGACAGTAGCTGTTCATGTTTAGTCGAAGCAACAAAAAGCAATTCACATTTCTCAACAGCGTTTTAAAAGACCACATTTCCACATTACGCGTACTACTTGTTCTATACTTAACATTTCATGTAACGACGATTTATGCCAGCCCAGAAAGGTGAGTAAAGTCTGTTCTGCAGATAAAAAGGTGGGTGAACTGAGTTTATGTGGATTCACCCTGCTCTACATCCTTGGCCCCAGCAGTAGTCCGTTTGCCCCCCCCCCCCCCACCCACCCCCCTCCTCGTCTTCATCCTGTGACCAAACACGATGCAAATAACGCACACGGGAGCTTTCTGTATCAGCGAAAAGAGTGGAAAGGAGAGGGGTTGATTTGGCTCAGGTACAAACAAATGATGCATATACAGTACAAGAGTTCACGGCGGTAAAAAAGCCTCTCTCGATGAAGGAAGAGTTGTTCAGTCTTTAGACTCAACAAAGACTGGTCATAAACAAGCTGGACCTCGGGGGCTCCTGCACTATAATATGAAGAAAACCATTTGCACAGTGTTCCTGAGCAAGAATACATAAAAAGCACTTTTTATACTAAATTACAGCGACTAAAATCTCTTCCCCCAACCTGCAGTCCTCACACTGTCTAAAACAGAAACACACACACACACACACACACACACACACACATACACACACACGTTTCAGCTTTGATTAATGTGTTGTTTTTTTGTGTGAATTAAGTTTGATTTCTTTCCTCATTCAGTTGTCATTAAATCTGATGCACTATACATTTAACACGTGGCTGTGTCACTTTGAGATATTCTGAATTTCTTCTATTAAAAAGGGACATAGAACGTGGGATTGATAAGGTCCAGTGACACACGCGCGCGCGCGCACACACATACACACACAGACATACACACACACATGCCTTTGATCAATGACTGTAAAGCTTTTATAAATTAAATCTGACTTCACTGCTGGCTGTTTTTTTAAAATTTATTTATTTATTTACTAAACTTGTTTCACCTTTAATGTTCTGGGCTTTTTTATATTTTACATCATGGTGACCGAGATTCTGTTACTTATTAATGAAAATGGCAATGAAACAGCCATTTCTATCAACTCCTACGGAGTCAGCAGCAGTGGCCCTCGCCTTTTGACAATGGCAAACACCATGCACCTCTGCTACACATACAGCATATATACATAGGCTACACTGTAATCACAAACACAAATCAAATCACCTTTATGCTTCAGCGCGAAAGACCGGGGCAATAAACAGTGAAATAGACTAGGAAATCATCGACTTTATATGTATGCCTTATAGCCTAGGTCATTTACTTAAATAGGGCTCCCTGTGACGCTCAGATAGGGAGAGTTTGGTGCCTGCGTTCACCAAACACACCTCAGCAGTCCATCTATTAGGCCTTTCAATGCATGGCACGTCCATCTAGCACTCTGTAGCTGCTGATAGCACCTCCCAGGAATCAACGATAAAGGAACAAAGAAAATATCAAATGCTCTGGTGGACCAGGGGCTTATGAAGTGCAGAAGAATATAGGCTGCATGAGCTCGGATATTCAAGTCTCCTTTACGCACACACACACACGTTCTCTCTCTCTCTCACACACACACACACTACTGCTAAAGGACTCCAACTTTCAGGAATTGTGTTTGAGAGGGGGGGAGAAAAGACGATCTCTAAAGTTCAGCAGCTCTGACAGGGCCTGCAAATGTGTGTTTGTGAGCATGTGTGTGTGTGTGTGTGTGTGTGTGAGTGTGTGTGTGCGTCAAAACACTCCCAGCATAAAATATCCAATGCATGCAAATGCTCCCCATGATAATATTTGGATTGATCTACAAGTAAATTAAAATTGTTTAATTTCATTTTTGTATGTGAGAATCACTTTTAGCCATAGTCGACACTAAGAGGAGAACTGAGGGTAAAAAACAGAGAAACGCAGACTGCTGCCGGTGCACTGGGAAAGCAAAATGGACTCTCCTGTCCCCTAGGCTGTGGGAAACAATGGCCTTTCTCTACGGGACATCAATCATAAACCACTCTCGTCTGACGTTTGTCTATACATTTTTAAATTTTCAAGCCCTAAACACACGTCCTCGCTGTTTACATTCCACGTCAACAGAGAGCCACTCAGGCTACATTTAACAACCTGAATCTAAATCCCGTGTTATCGCCACGCCACGCAAACAAAACGACGTGACTAGATCGCGCGTAACAGTTTGGTTGAAGATGATCATTGGGATGTAACGTGTGCTTGTGTGTGTGTGTGTGTGTGTCTGTGCATCTACGTGGAAGGCATTCAGACTTCCTTCCACTTCAACCAGACTCCACCAAACCCCATACACACACACCCCAACCACGCACACACACACACACACACCCCAACCACGCACACACCTTCACAATTACTGCCCTGTGAAGGGTCAAACTATCTTCAGAGAAGAATCCCTTTACAAAAGTTACTAATACTGGTCAAAACCATATTACATGAACATAACACAGAAGTCAGCAAATCCGTAAAGAATTATGTTTTTCAGATCTCATAGAACAGAAACTTCAAATGAAAAATACGCGTTTTATGCAATTCGGAAAAAATCGACTAAATAAAAAAATGTGTGCACCTTTGGACAAAAGATAAAGAGAATTTAAATTCATTCACGTTTCAAGTGGACAGAGTCCAGAGGCCAACTCATTGCCTTCAATAATTTTACAATAAGGTAAAGTCATAAGGCATAACCGGGACACTACATCCGGATATTCAGACTCCGGCTAAACAGGAGAGACAAGCCCGGCCGAGCCGAAGACAGCCCGGCGTCTGCAAAGCCTTCATACCGAGGGGGGAAGCAGGGAGCACTGCAGTTTGCAATAAACCTCTCTGTCTCACTCCCTCTCAAACACACACACACACACACACACACACACACACACACACACGCACAATAGAAAGCTAACAAAGAAATAATCTACAATTTATAATCTATAAAACTACAGGCGTGCAGAGGCGCGCTGAAAAGCGAGTGGTTTTGAATAGTCATCTGAATGAATTAGAAACACACAAGTAATTTGGCTGTGAAGAGAGGTCAAATCAAAAAAGTGACACACATATCGCCCACAGCTTAGCTCTCCACATTGGACAGGAGGGGAGACAGTGGAGAATAGGAAACAAATCCCTCAAAATACTGTAAAATCAGGGGATTTGTTGCTTTAATGCAAATATTATAATTACTGAAAAGGGTTGTCTTTACATCATTATTCTGTGCGCGCAGCACTCATGGTTATCAGCTTGCATTTTTATTATTTACTTCTCTAAAGGCATGACAGTTTAGCCTGTAACAGCTGGATTTTTGAAAAATAAAATGCATCATGATTTGAATAAAACGCCAAATTTAGATCATCCTCCCCTGCAAGCAGAAGCACTTCAACAAAAATCGGCATTCAGTGCAACACAATGACTAAAGATTATAAAAGCCAGCTATAAAATAATTTGCTACTTACTGGTAAGTTATATCCCTTGCATGGCGAGTAGGGTATAACGAAAGAAAAAGTATAAAAATATTCAAAGTGAAAATCCCCGAGTCGCAGAGATGAAACATGTGGGATTGATTACATCCTATGCTGCTGCAGACTGTGGTGTGCAGTCAGTTGAAGTATGGGAGAGACGCATCGTAGAAGTTCAGGCTTGTAGTGAATCGAGGCTCGTTCATGCAGCCGGAGACTCAGACACGCCGGGAGGAGGAGGAGGAGGAGGAGGAGAAGGAGGATGGAGGGGTGTGTGTGTGTGCGCGGGGAGGGGTGAACGCGCGCGCCTATTGGTTTGAGAACGACAATGTGAAAGCGTGCCCGTGAGGCGCCCCCCTCCACACCCCACCCCACCCTTTCCTAAACCCCCCCACCCCACCCCACACCATCCTCCACCCCTCCCGCCCCCCTTCCGACGGTAAACACACGCTCCTATTGGCTGCCGCTCCGAGCCAATGAGGAAGCCGCCGGAGCCGAGGAGAGAAACGGCGGGCGTTTGATTTGCAGCCCTCGGCGCACTGCGTGCACAAGCAAATGCGAGGAGACAGGCGGCACAGCTCGGCGCTGTTCAGTGTGCAGGGAGGAGAGGAGCTGGAGCCGTGCAGCGCTTGCCTGCACTTTCTGATCACTGGTTGAGAGCAAACAGCATCTAGCCTATTCTGTGTGATCCCACTGCAGTTCAGTTCAAATGCTGCTTGCGCTGTGAGTGAATCGTTATTTTGCTATGTGACAGCGATGATGTGATAGTTTTATTGATGCTCCTAGGGAAATCCGCTTTTTTTTTCACTCGCCCCACTGAATGTGTTTTGCTAAATTAATCCTTATTAGCAGAATCTGTGTCTGATTTATTGGACATGTACACTCTGTCTCTCCCATGCAAGATATTTACTCTCAGATGCACGCATGTGCACAACCACGTTAAGATAATAGAAGATTAGGACCTATAATTAATAGGCATAAAGTTAAGTTAAGGTTGATACAGAGAATATGTCCACTGGGATACTGGGAGTAAATCTAAAGTAGGATTTGATCATATTTAATTCTCTGCTTGGTCCATAAAACCAAAACCTTCCTCTCATAGTGCAGCTTTGAATGAACGTGAATTTCTTCTGTATCAACTCGCTTAATCTATCAATATGTCATATTCACAGTAAAGGAAAATGTCATTTAACAACATTAAAAACGACACTTAAACGGAGAAAGGTTTATTTTTATGTGAAATTTGGGAGGAATGTTTAGAGAGATTGAACATAAATTTAAACAACATGCTATAGAATATTCAATATTTGCTATTTTATGACTTGCATGTCTGTTTACCTGTCTCTGTCTCTCTCATACACACACACACACACACACACACAAATACACACACACACACAACACACACACACACAACACACACGCGGGCAAATTGAATCACTGCGTAATTTGAAAGCATTACTGTCCTCGGGGTTAGCCTCGCGCACGGTTCACTAATTTAGCCAATTAAAAGTGGAAGGATATGGGCTTGTGTGTTTCCATGTCGAAATATATGAGCTGCTATAGGCTAATATTCCCGTCCAGGTTTGTTTATACGTGGAGGCAAAGGGTTAAAACTCGGGGCTCCGGCCCCTGCGAGGCTTCTGATTGG
The DNA here is from genome assembly GCF_910596095.1 of Thunnus maccoyii. Lineage (NCBI taxonomy): Eukaryota > Metazoa > Chordata > Actinopteri > Scombriformes > Scombridae > Thunnus > Thunnus maccoyii. The sequence continues at coordinate 18,399,952 of NC_056552.1, read as the reverse complement.
CTGGCACGTTGCCACAGTGCTGTCCATCACCGAGTGTAAACAAGGCTCTGATTGGCTGCTGGCCAGTCCGCACTGGGCTGCCTGAAAAAAGCAATTACTGCCCCTGCGGTTTCAAGGCGGCCCCGCGCTGAACGATGAAAGGAGATAAGGAGGGGAGTTTCAAGGCGCCCCCCACGGCGAACCCCGTTGGCCCCAGAGCAAAAGGAGAGTCAAGAGTGACTAAATCAAAGGGAATACGGTAAAAGGGGGGGAAATTACACGTTGTATTAAATGTAGAGGCTAGATTCGCGGAATGGTGCAATAACAACTTTATGTTTAGAAAATGGAGGAGAGGACGGCAACAAGAACCGGAAAACAGCTATTGCGCTGCTGCCAGGGAGCTCCTTTTTTCACAAACACGAAGGGAGAAAAGTTTCTGCCGACGAGGAAGGCGGTGGAAAGAGAACGATAGGTCTGTCAAGAAGCAGAATATGAGATTTTCTTACCTAAATGAGATAGCACTGACAATATTGCGTTTACAGAACTGGGCTCTTGTTGTGCTGCTGCGCCTAAAATGTTGACCAGAACTTTTTTTTTTTATAGCCAACTGCTCAATAATTAAGTGGACATTTCCGCTTTTACACAGCAGCTTAAACGGTGGGTCAATTAAGATAATAGATGAGGTTACTAATTCTTTCTCAGTTAGAAACCTAGTTTTATTATTTTTTATTCACATACGGCGAAAGAAATGTCACGAAGAGTTTCTAGATAAATAAATATGTAGGCTATATTCTATATTATAGATATTCCCATATATTTTTAAGTGAGTATAAATCCTTTTTTTTTTTTGCTATAAAGCCTTTTTCCAAACAAACAAATCAGCAACAATGCAGTCATGTGGCTGCATGACAGCAAAGCTGTGCAGCCTGCGTGCTTTTTAGCAGAACTTGTCCAGAGCTGACAACAGTGAACATGCACCTCATAAAGTATATGCAGACTGCTCCAACTGATGTCCCTTTACATTAAAACAGAGACCCCTTCCCTTATTTTGGTCTGGCCCCAAACAAAACACAGTGGAAAAAGGAGACTCAAACTGTTCTGCAGCCGAGGTAGTTTATAAATTGCCTTCATGGAGGAATACGAGACTTTCACCTTTACAGTGGAATTAATTGATACATACTAAGCTATATATAGTTCAAATCAAATAACGCCAAAGCGAAAGCAGATTAATCACATCTGTAATTAGATAATCGTTACCCTCTTTTCCCATTTACATAGCAGCCTGCATTCCAAAGCCCTCTCCAATGGGCTTCAGCCACCACGTGTCCACACACACACACACACACACACACACACACACACACACACACACACACACACACACACACACACAATCATATACAAAAAGCCCAAATCTGACCATATTCTGCAGACTTCGGCAGTTGTTAACAGACGATATTTTACGGCCAAAATGATCTCTACGGTCAGCGTGACACGCGTGAATTATCATTTATTTATGAGTCCATTAAGATCCTAAAAAATAAAGCTGTGTGGATCCGTAGAAGTTGTACGCTGCGTGCTTGACGTCCGTCAAAATTGTAGGTTATATACTTATTTGTGCAGCCACAAATGAGAAGAAATTTAAAGTAGTTATTTGGAAAAATAAACTATAGCCTATGTTACATGGATTCAGTCAGCAGTTAAAATCCACCTTTATCCCATCAAACTTACAGATTTTTACAAATTCACCATTAATTGGCTGAAAATATTTTTAAAAAATTGTTATGTTAGCCTTTTTTGTGAAAATGTGTGTTTTGAATATTTTTGCATTAACTATTCTACTTAGTTAACGTCACTTTCCATAAACCATTCAGGACATTACAGGAACCAGCGCCAGGATATGTAGATATAATAGATACAATATCCTATTGTAGGATATACATATTTATAGTGAAATGGGACTTGGCCTCCCTGTTCTCTCCACCAACAGTGTTGTCCTCAGCACTAATGACAGAGGGACAATAAAGAATCCTGTTTCGTAGCTCAAAAAAAAGGAGGGGGGGGGGAAGGGGGGGGGACCGGCACTGAAAGCAGAAATCTGCATTTAATTTATTTAGTGACAAGGAAAAGCCTTTTATAGCTTGATTTTTATTGGTTCTTTTTCACTTAAAAGGTGGGGGTTGGGTGTGTGTGCGCAGAGAGAGAGAGAGAGAGAGAGAGGGAGAGAGAGAGAGAGAGAGAGAAAGCATAACACACACGCACCCCAGCCTCCTCGGGTCCGTGTGCCAGCGCGAGCTACCCTATACGGTGGGGGGGCGCGCGGATAATTAATGCGGATTGACTGATTGCTCTTGAAACAGACCGGTCCTGCGCGCGGATTGTCCTCGAGCAATGAAGCGTTCCTGACTGACACTTTCCACCTTCCCTTTTTCGCTTCCTCCTTCCTCCCCCCCCCCCCCCCCCCCCCCACCCCCCACTTTTCTTCCCTCACACTAGGCCGGTGCGCAGGGCTCTTCCTCCGCGGCGAGGAACCACACATCCCGGCCGCTCTTCTGCCGTCCGGCCCGGTCAGCCGGAGGCAGCCTCTCCCTGGTCTCTGTACGTTAAGTGCGTTACAGTTGAGTGAATCGAAACATTGACTAAATAAATAGACAAATCCTGAAGTTATTTTCGGATTTTGACGCTTTTGTGTCCAACTAAAGCCTACGCAGTACAGGCCTCTATTTTCATGCAAGTTTGGTGCAGCTTTTTTGCTGCAACTTAACCACATGAAGAGTTATGTCTCCGTAAAAAAAAAAAAAGGTGAACAAACAGTGCATGGCTGAAGTGAGTTTAGAGTGCACTCCACTGCATCCCCAACATTAATTGAATAAACTTTTGAACGTCTAAATAGGACCACATTAAAAAGGCATAATTCATAGTCAACGGGAAACACATTGGCGAGGCTACTTTTAAATGAGGTCCAAATGGAGAGCTGTCTCCACGGGAGGCCCTCCATACAGGGCAGCCATCCTATTCTCACCAGATATTTCTGATAGCCCTTTAATGATGAGAATTTCCAAACAGGGCCGTTCACCAGGGAGACGCCCCGGCTATCTAAAGGTGGTGCAACCCCATGAGACAATAGAGCCATATTAGAGTAGAAAAGCATGCGAAATGCAGCGCTGCCAAGCTCTGGCTATGAAAAACAAGACTGCTCTGTGCGCTCTGGGCGTGTAACAGCATACATCGTTCAGAGACATTTTCTCTCTTTTTTTTTGGTATTTTTGTGGCCACTGTAACACACTGTAAATATCAGCCCCCAACAAACAACGCCTCCCCAATAACCGCTTAAAAGAAAAGAAAAAACAGAAGAAGACATGATGAAGTCAGAAGTTGACTGGACACAAAAACAACATGACCTTTTCTTCTCTGTGTGCGCAGGACAGATGCTGCTATTTCTGATCATCCTGACAGATAGGCTGGAGAGGAGCTCATGTCTCACACAGAACACACACACACACACACACACACACGCACGCACACACGCACACACACACACACACACACACACACACACATATAACAGTTGGCAATGAAAAATAAAACGAATTAAAAAAAAGGATCTCGATCCAAACGCTTTCAAAGACGTTGAAGGAACAAAACTGTTGTCTCATGTAGAAGACTTAAACGCGTCTTCAGACACCTTTTAGATCAAGAGGATGATGGCGCAGTAGAAGATGATGATGGTGAAGATGGTGGTGACGGAGGGAATAGCTTGGGCACCAAATTAGCGCCTGTCACACAGCCATGTATCCGGCTGTAACCACTACCAGGCCCGTATGGATAAGATGAAAGCACCAGTATCTATTTATGGACCATCAAAAGACGCAGGTAGAGGCTTTAATTATCGTTACCATTTGAACATGAACCGCCATAGCGTGCCGTGTTGCGCATGTTTGCATTGTAAACTTATAAGGAGTTTATATTCAGACAGGGAGGAGAATTGAATTTTAACAGCCAGTGAGCTGAACAGTTAGTTAAATGCTGATATGATACACGCAGATAATGGGATTAAATACACCACGCGCCCAACGCAGAGCCCATTGCTACCTCATTTTGTGTATTTGTCTCCCAAATTTTCTGTAACATTTTCTCCTCTGGAAAAATGTGTGTACAATGGCATGCGCACATGCACACACACACACACACACACACACACACACACACACACACACACACACACACACACACACGGGGTTTTCATTAAAATGAAAGTGAACGACTTTGTTTTTCTTGTTGTTTCGAGAAGTCACCAAGATCATAAAACATGTCTTGTTAAGTTTAGGTATCCAAAACTGTTAACTATTATTAAACTAACACTTTTAACAGTGTGTATCTCCAGTATGGGCCGTGGGGTCAATAGGTCACCTGACCTCCTGCAAGTCATCACTCACATTTTTTATGAAACGAAGCTGATTATTGCCACAAAAACTGATTTTGCAACAAAAGGGTTTCGCGTGATTCACAACTTTAACCCATAATGTGCTTCAGTGACGCAACAAGCATTTCATTTCTCTTAAAGAAAAAAAAACAAAAACAAAACAGTATTTCAGAAAACTTTCAACACTGTGAAAAACATTTATAATATTTAGTCATCTTGTCTTCTTGCACATTGTTCCTTAACCATGTTGGTCATATTTTGACCGCATGTTGAGGATGATCCAGAATCAGATGAATCAGATCATCTCCGCGTCTGGATCATCTCTTAGAACAACAACTCTGAATTCATGATTGACGCTGGACGTCAACGGCAGCAGCATTTTAGCCAGAAACCCCTGGAACTCAACACCATGCACTGTCAGACAAAGTTTAACTTTCAAAAGTTGAAGAAGAAATTATTACTAAAATCGTGGCTGAACCATAATGTGACCAGTGACCACAGCTGTTACTTGTAGCCTATGTTCTATGTATAATAAAGATATATTATAATTAATATAGCTGTTTTTATCAAATTTACTCATTATTATTAAATGTTCCACATACTTGCACTAACTGCCCAGACTGACTGTATCTTTCTAAAAGATTTTTGACCCAATGTTTCCCCTAAATTAAAATAAAATATCATTAATTATGTAATATTTAAATAATAATATTTTTGTTTTTTTTTAAGAAAACACAAACCCACAATAATGAGATGACGTAAAGCAGCTGTGTGATGTAGATCTCTTCACACTGGACACTAAAGCACAACAGTATCTAGAAGTTTCTTTCCTTTGCAGCTAAAGTGCCAAATGTGTCAATTCAGATGCAAAAATTGGAAACTCTGTATGGGCGGGAACCTTATATTCGACTTGACTCCAGTCTTTTATGCACAATTGTTCATAAATTATACATGTGTAGCTGCGAGTCTGCGACAAAAAAAATAAAGTATACTCGCCTTTAACTGTAAAAGCAAAGTAATGAAATTGAAATTTTGTAAAAGATTCCCTTCAACGGTTTCCAAGCTATTTCGAGGATCAGTCAGCTACTCCGCCTCCATCGTTATTACCATTAACAAATACAAATTCAGAAATCAGTGAAATATGACCTGAGAAAGATGTGTCATCTTGCATGGATATGGCCAACGGTGTTGCCAAAAGCGTCTCTCTCAGTATGTGTGTGTGTGTGTGTGTGTGTGTGTGTGTGTGTGTGTGTGTGTGTGCGTGTGTGTTTGTGCGTGCGTGCGTGCGTGTCGTGTGCGCCAATATATTGGCACAGTCATGCCCTCGAGAGGCCCCAGTTGATAAACCTTCTTGCATCAACTTGCATACTCGATGTTCAAGAAGGAGATCGAAGTTTGTCACTCATAACAGTCATAAAAACATGCATCCATCCATTCAGTTTCTATATTGTCAGGCGGTTAAAAATTATGGATAAAATTTAAAAAATACTTGCAGATTTTAAAGTTGGTAGCGTTCAATTCCGTTTCCGCACAGTTTGCGCCTTTCAGTCTTAAACAAAAAAGTAGCCCAAACCACAAAATCACGCCTATCTATAAACAAACTGATAAATAAATAACTTTTCTGGACCCTGGAGCCACGACTCAAAATACGTCTAGCATTTAAAAAAAACAGCTTCAGGGCTGATTAAGCTAATCCCAAAATCTAGACTTTGTTGGTCAAAACTCCGTGAAAATACATCGACTAATTCTTCTAAATTCTTCTCTGAGTAAACCACACTGACAATCATTAAATATACACAACATAAAACACCTACCTATAAAACGACCGTCTCCTTATAGTTCAGTCTTGTATTTATGGATATAAACTGAAACAAAACATTGCTTTACCGTTGTACCAAAAAAAAAAGCCTTTCTTCTTCCCAAAACTTGACAGTTCGGGGGGAAAAAAATCTATCCTTCTCCAAACCAACGCGCACTGAAATGTATGGACTTCCTTACACGTTAGCTCTCTGCTGAATTTATCCACCGAGGGGTTTTCCCGACTACAAGCGCCGGATCCTGTGGATGTGAGTCTCCGTGAGGCTGTATAATAGCAAATTTATGTCTGGATGACGCGTCCTCTCTCTCCCACAATGGAGCTGAAGCGCTGACATTAAACAGAAAATTGATGGAGAAACTCTTTCCTTCTCTCACTCCCTCTCTTTCCCATGCACCCTTTCTTCTTGTCTATAGGAGAGTAGAAGGGAGCTTTCTTGCATTTTTTTTTTATCAGGGGAGGGGGCAAAGGGACATCATCAAGTATGCTTGTGAGTTACACACCAGGAATACACCCACTTCCATCCCTGCCAACAAAGATATAGCCTACAAGTAGGCTACACACACGCACACACACACACACACACATACACCTTCCTCTGACCAGTATTGTTTTGTTTGCAAATGTGATTAGTGCTGAGCCGGATCTATGCAAGGGAGGTGGAGGAGGAGAAGGAGGAGAAGGAGGAGGAGGAGAGGAAGGCCTATCACTCCTTCCACTTGCATCTTTTTTGATATCCAGCATGAGATGTGCGCCAAACTGCTCTCTCGCTTCCTTCTGCCTGCACAAGTTTGTTATCAAAGTGAAGTATGAGGTGCAAAAACACACCCAGGTTTGAAGTAGTCATTCCTCTTTATATGCACCGTGTGTTTAACCGTGATATGGACGGTATAGGCCATACCAAACTACTCACTGTTTATTTGCGGAATAGGTCGTCTCTGGCATGAAAATGAGCAATCATCGTCTCTGGAAATCTAATTGATATTTGTTTATAGTGGCGGTTGCTTGCCAAATGATAGGCCTAATTACCGCCTGGAGGTCACAGTTTACCCACCTTTTAAAAATTCACCACTAGCTACATCAATGGCTGCTATATATAGCCGCTCTCCCGAGTTTCAGAGGCATTTTGTTCTTGCCTGCCCTCTGAGGATGACCGGCGCAGGCAAACACTGTCATGCACACACGGGTTCAATTGTAAGAGCGCTATAAACATTTAGCACAGGCGTTAAAGAGTCCACGGCATTTCTGCGCGTTCGCCCCGCAGCCTTTGATCAAGTCCAAACGGTCCAGACAAGTTTGTGCGTAAAAGTGAATTTATCTCCCGTTTCTCGCTCTACAGAAAGAGAGCTCAGTCTGCTCCGCTGTGTCGATCTGGGCTAAAAGAAACAAAGACATCATTGCAAACAATCGTGCAGTAAAAACACACAAACACAGTTTCCATTCGGGAAGCCGTTTTTTTTTTACTGAAGAAACGGATACCTATGCGTAAAAACAAATGAGCCGCAGGTTGGAGATGAATGCGGAAGAAGCGGAGTCTACGAACAGCAGCTTGGAAATAATTGCAGAAACGCGGCAGTTGGAGTCTCCTTCCCTCCTTTCCCAAACAGGACCTCAGCCTCGGTTTTCTCCTCTTCTCCCCCCGCAGCCCCCAGTGGCTGCCCCCGCGGGTCACCGCTTCAGGAGCACCACGTCACCACGTTAACCCCTGCATCGCCGCGTCCGGAACAAAAGCGGGCCGATCAGCCCTGTGGGTTGTGCAGAAAGGAGGGAGGAGGAGGAGGAGGAGGAGGAGGGGATCCCTACAATTGGGGTGCGGGGACCTCCAGGCGGTTCCAGGGGGTCTCCAGCAAAATGAAGAACAGGTTTCTTTCAATTTAATTCAATTGGATGGAAATTCACCCTGCTACAGCTCATATTAGAATCACTGCTATAATTAGTCTGCATTGGTTTACTCATTGTTGTTTTCTCTGTGCGTACACGCTGTTATAACGAATTTGGAAAAAAAAACTACTTATCTACTTGCAAATTTCAAACGAATACCATTTAAAATCTCAATGAAGTCAGGATCAACGTAGTGGAAAAGTCACCAGCTAAGACTCACTTAAATACACCTTCTCCCTCGTTTTTTTTTCCTATTTTCTTTACCTCAACTTTGTTAGATTAGCTTGTCAGACTAATCCACATCAACCTTTGCCAGATGTTTGTGTTTATTTATGATTCATCTTCCAGATTTGATTTTCCAGGAAAACAGCATGTGAATTACGGTTGTTTAGCAGCAACAAAAGATTTGAACCAAAACACAAATATATGACCAGCAGCGTGTAAGATCACCTCACAACAGCAATAATGGTCTGCAGGTATCTCTACGTGCTTTATATATTTAGGGGGGGTCAGTGGACTGAATAGAGACATAAAAACATTGAGTGACATCAGACATTACCATCTAACAACAAGAAATATGCTTTACCAGCCCCAACAGGCAAATCCACTTAAACAAACTCGCCAAGTTCAAGCTAAGTAATTCTGTTATGACTTCCAAACCATCGCTGCCCTCATCACAGGGTTGAAAAATAGAAACTATTCTCAAGACCAAGAGCAACAATACATACATAAATCCTTCCAGTATGGTTTTGGCTTCCCCTTTGAAAGGATTTATGAGTAGGGGAAGTGGGAGGGTCATGGCAGACCCCACCCACTTAAGAACATGACCTTTATTTGTCTCTGAAATGGCCTACTGTTGCATTGTGGGTTATGCAGTTGGTCTATATAATCAAACCTTATTTTACATTTTCATTTAAAGTCACAATGAAATGAAAAATATATATTTTTAACTCATTGCAGTCATTTTGAATCTGATTTATCCTTTTTAAAATTAGTTTTCTTGTTTAAATTAACATCTATTTATATTTTAAATCAAGAAAAATCGAGAACGCGTCCTTATCTTCTTATCTGCACAAGTTTTATGTTTCAGTGATCGCAATTGTCCGCTTTATGTCTCACGCAGCAGCTCGTTTTATCTGGAAAAATCTCTAAATTCTTCAGCGACATCATGGAAACTCTGTTGTTTATTTCCTGTCATAGTTGTGATGCCCCTGGTACTCGTCTTTCAACTAAAGTTTCAGCTGCTAGAGAAACACGCACACAAACTGACCTCAGAGCAAACAGTGAAATAGATCCACATCCACGTACTCACTCCATCCATCTATTTCAACTCTGATGAAGGACAATTCTGTTTGCATTCAGTCAAACTAACGCCTGCGGCCTCAAACGCGACCTTTCCCTCCTCATTAGAAAGATCCCAACCAAGGCCAGTTTACTGCTAAACCCCTGACCGGCCCAGACCCTCTCTGCTGCACACTCTGCCTGTGTTGGGTAAACACACCTTATTGAGATACTATCAGAGGTGTCAGGTGGTTTTTCAGTCCTGGATTCCTTCATATATGTAACACCTGTTGGAGCAAAGTTATGTCTTGTGCAATTAAAACATACTTGTTTCTCAAGCAGCACATATTCTTTGGTTTCGGGGTATGAAAGTCTTTAAATATTAAGTTGTTTACCAAAATGTCATATGCATTCACAGTGAGCTTTATCATTATGCAGTAAACACATTTACACAGGAAACATCTGTAATATTCATTACAAAACAGCGCAGCTGCAGAGGAGAAAATACTTGTCTATTAGAGCATTTGGTGTGTGTGTTTCAGACAAGCTTTTAAGCCGATCATGATGTTGCACACATATGGCAGTATTGATAAACGTGGACAAATGTTTGAGATTTACTCTGTAGATGTGATGCTTCTCATTTGCTGTGGTGTAATACAGTTGCCCATTCTTAACCCTGTTCAGAGACGGCTCGCCTGCACATGTGTGTGTGTGTGTGTGTGTGGACCTGTGATATTTGTGTGTGTGCGAGTGTGACACAGCTGCGATAGGTTAAGAATCAGACGTTAAACCTGTCTCTGGTTCCAATTTGAGGCCAGCTCCTCTTTGGCAAATGGAAAACACTTCAAGGTGCCACCAGACTTAAAGATGGTGCCGCTTTCTACAGTTTTACATGGTCATGTGATTTTTGGAGAACGGAGGTTGTTTGCCCTGGAGGCAAGTGCACTGCACACACACACATACACATACACACAGATATGAGCACATTCACACACACACACACACACACACACACACACACCAATGCACTCCTTCAAGTTTATAGAGGCCCAGTGACCCCATAGGTGAGCGTAGCTGCATAACTGAGACAGCCACAAAAGGGTGAGCTAAGAGAGCAAAGCATCATGGGATATGACTTTTGCCAAAACACTAAATTCTTTCATCTTTCCTCCCATATTGTAATGCATATCAGTCATAAAAGAGCGTTACATCACTGGACACACAGTGCTGCCTTTATGTTGAATGTGCCATACTGTAGGTCTTCATCTCTCTATATGAGTTATGGCGTGTATGCATATTCTATGAAGCCGTATTAAAACACAGTGAACTGAAGTGACAAACAGAGACATCTCTTAAACGTCATGCCAGGGCATTCACCCCTCCATGCCATCGTCCATCCATCCTCTTCTAAGCTTTTTTTATTGCAGCTGCTAATGCAGCAGCCAGAACAGAAACAAAGCTAGCTTTGTGACCCCCCCCCCCCCCTCCCCTCCTCGCTGTCTGCTGACGCGTTCGCTTGTTCTCCATGTCACCCCCTAGCCCTTGTTCCCCTTCCAATCTTTCACTAAAAACTTCTTTTCTTCCTTTTATAATTCCCCCACTCCACATCTGCAGCAGCATCACGCGGCCTGGCATGGCTGGCCTGGAAAGTCATGTGATCTCCGCAGTGGCAGTTGAAGAAAAGAGAAGTGTGTTTCGGAACCCGTTTTTGGCCCAGCTGTGAGGTCGGAGGTCAACTCAACGCTGATCCAATCAGTTCAACCCACAAAAGGGTCGAGTCACTTTTCCTCCAGCTCTGTCTTTTGCTGTCTCTAATGCCATCTTTCCTTTCCTCTTTGCTTTTTGGCCTCTGGTCTGAGCCAAATGTCTCTCTTCAAAGCCCGACTACGATTAAAGATGCGCAGATGTGGTTAGTAAACCTAAACATCACCAGAATATCAGGCGCTCCACTACAACAAGGCCCAGAGCTGGACCTGATTCTGCTTATTCTGTACATTTACCCTGACAAATGCCAAAAAAGAGCAGAAGTGTCTTGTCCTTTAAGGACAAGAAGGACAAGAGGAGTGCGAAATTGGCAAAGCATAAACCGTTTTAGCTGGAAGATACTCAACAAGACAAGACTTTGTCCCTTTCATGTAGATTTTACATTGAACAGATGCAAACGTCTTTCCAGCAAAACGATCTGTAGGACTTGTACTCAAAAACAATCACTGTTCATAGTTATAGTTTAAAAAAACAATAAGAAAATAGTGTAATTGTAGAAATTAGAAGTCTAGACCACAATCAAAACCTCCTTAACAAAGAGTCTAAAACTCATTCAGTCCATCCTTTAAAAATAAGAAATAAAAAATTCATTAAGATTGTTGATTTTGTGTAAGAATGCAACAGCAGTAAAACCTCAAACATTTAAGTGACTGCCAGTATTATCAAGATCAGTACAGGTGCGTTGCAGTAAACTGATGCTGCTACAGGTATGATGACAGGAAGTGCATTATAGTCCACTGGGAAAGCTCCTTCATCAGCTTCTTTCTTTTGCAACAACAATAGCTTGTGTATACACCCGCTGTTGATCATGGGACTGAGTGAATGCAGCGATACCGCGCGGGGGGTGGGGGTGAGGAATGAGTGAGTCGTGAAAAAGTTCAGAGGGTTTATTTGGCTGGTAAAAGGGAACCGAGAAACATTATTAAAAGATTATTCATGTGTGAATATTAAGACAGATAGATTGAGAGTTCATATAATCGTTATTACTGGGTGTTTTGGTTTGACTTTAACCAAAAGTGGTCAAAACTGAGTTCTAAGAAAAACCTTAAATTGCCCCTCGGTTAAGCCCAGAGCTAATGCATCTATTAGATACAGTGGAAATCCTTTTGAACATTTTTGGGATATACTCACAAATTTTTTTAAAAAAAGGTAGATGCAATAGAAACATATGCAGTAACACTAAACGTACTGTGAATTACGCTGCCTCCCAGCAGACACACACACACACACACACTCCCCCCCCTGCCCTCTTCTGCACAACTGACAACTCTTCACCACCTTCATCCAGCTGCATCCATAAAGACAGATATGTTTATGTGGCATGTTGTGGAGGACTTTACATGAAGCAGATGCATTAAAACATCCATCTTACTCGGATGAAATTATTCCACCTCTCCTGCCCCTCCCCTCTCCCCTTTTTTTCCTCCCGTGCGGCCTGCTATCGTCATCTCCAGCAACAAGTGGCCTCTTCCCCAGATGAATTTTTACATCCGTGGTAATGCAGTCTGCTCCTGACATGAAGCGGATGGGGAGGGGAGGGGGGAGGGGGGAGGGTGTTTCATTGAATGTGCTCAGGGGGTAACACAGGTGTATATATATATATAGAGGAAAGGGGGTTTATTGTTCACAAAAATATAACAAGTGCATATGAATAAACACACACTCCCTTCTAACCTACACAAACACTCTCTGTCTATG
>NC_056552.1:18219610-18384610 GCF_910596095.1 Thunnus maccoyii | reverse complement strand
AAGGTGAGAGATGATAAGATTTATTTCTGGTAATTTATTAACAAGCACCTGCAGCTTAGCAGGGCAGTGATTTGGGCGTTGTTGTTATTGTTTGTTCTATAACGATTTCCATACATTTTAAATTTTATTTGAGTAAACAAAACAAAAAAAAAAAACGCAATAATTGTTAAAAAAAATATATGCAAAAGCAGCAGCCTGTTACGATTATTAACAGACCCATAATTATGCAATGTAATTAAATTAAAATACACTAAACATAAACCTAAAAGGAGCCTGCCAACATTGTAAAAAATGAATGTAAATTGATATAACAGCTTTTATTTCATTTTACATTAAGAAAGCCTTTCATCTGAACACAGCAGGTTACTAATTCTGTAACGAGCTTTTTACTATCTCAATTTATTTGAACAATATAACCCAATTTAAATATAATATGCCACTAATTCGTTTAATACATCAAGATTTTTTTTCACCATTTATTTAAAGTCAGTTTGAAATACTCAGTGGTGCGTTCAAGGCGTAAAAATCCAAACCAATAAAAACCTAAAAATCTGTCATTGGCGGGGTGGCTGAGCCAAATTCGCCATGTTGAGATCCTTTGTGTGTGTGTGTGTGTGTGTGTGTGTGTGTGTGTGTGTGTGTGTAGGCAGATATCCTATTACCATGATCTTTATTTTTACTCAAAATATAAATGTAGGCAATAAACTGATATATAAGATTTTTTTAAAATGTCTTTTCAATGTAAAAATATATTAAATCATCCGGATTTTTTGTTGGAAAAATAAAAGTGAATTCACACATAAAGCGTCAGCGAATTTGACACCAGTGTGTGAGCAGTTTTTTTTTTTCTTTGTACAGATTTACTGAGTGATTTTACTGGATGTTTTTCATGCTGAAAGATTAATTTTAGGGAATTCTCCTCCTGTTTCTTGTTGTCTGATGCGATGTTGTATCTTCTTTTAAAGTCTACAGGCTTCAGAAATCTAAAATTACAGGCTGGCTGCAGGAGCAGGCCTACTTTACATAATTACATGCAGTGGACTAGTCTGCTCACTTTGAAGAACACGCTTTTAGTTTTACTAATCATCACAGCATGCACAACAGCGGCTCATTAAAATGCAAACATATTATCCTTATTATCTTATTCGCAGTTTCTGTAATTCACTCATAACATTTTTGACAAAAGGCAGAATTCTCTTTTCTTCTGTCTGTTCATTTATTTCACCGTCAACACAAGCGATTTGTTGGAGGTTTGTTGAATAATTTCTCATAATGGAAAACAGTTATAAACACGTGTCTGTGTTTAGGCGTGTTAGGCTGAAACTGAGTGAGTTTACACTGAACAACAAAATGTAACCTGTGTGTGTGTGTTTGTGTGTGTGTGTTTGTGTGTGTGTGTGTGTGTGTGTGTGCTGCAGTCAGTGAGGACTTTCTGTGTTGGTGAAGTTAATTCAAAGTGACTGCAGCAGGACGGGCAGCTTTTCTGTGGCAGCACGATGAGGCGATAATAGCAATAATAACAATAACAAGACACAGACTCTCAGGCACAAACACAGGCGGAGGAACAAATAACACGGAATATTAACGTAACGCAGGCTGAGAGCGCGAGCTTCAAAGATGATTTCTTTTTTTTTTTTTTAATTCATGTGTTTGATACTTAAAGCTACACTGACGTCACGGTGCTTTTAACATGTTACAACCACAACACAACAACAACAATAATAATAATAATAATAATAACAATAATAATAATAATATAAAAGTCTAAATAAAAATTATACGCTACGTTTTCCCCACAATCATTACAATAAAGAATATGTATCTTAATGAATGTGAATGGATGTTTTTATTTTAAAAAAGTAAATAATAAGTAAAGTAAATAAAATATAAAATACCCTAAATAAATAAATAAAATTAATAAATACAAAAATAATTTTAAAAATATTTTCTAAAAAAAATTCCGTTTGAAAAATAAAAATAAAACAGCTCCAGAGATATTTAATATCCAGAGGCACTTCAAATAAGCAAATAAATAAATAAACAAAAAATAATTAATTAAATACACAATTAATCAAATAAAAAGCCTAATAAGATGATACATATTTTTGATTGGTTGAATTTCCTTAAAATATTTACTTTACTTCCGTGTTCTTTTTCCAGTTACGCAGGGTTCTGGATGGTTTGTGTTCAAATAAACTTCAAATATTGGCCAAATTTCCACTTTATCAGAATAGAGTTTACAACTTATGGGCTGTATTTGTTGTCTTTTCATATTTGTAGTTTAAAATAAAAATATTGATAAAACAGTTTAACCATGTTGGGGTTTATCTCAGATCTTTACTAAACGAATGAAAACGATCTGATTTTTTTGTTTTTGCCATCTTTTTGCCACCTTCCTCTCGTTTTCGTTGACGGTTATTCATTAAATGTGAAGCGTAGCCTCAAGAGGTAATATTTTCAGTTGGTTGTCTATTTGCTTTTATAAAACGATCCTTGCGCGTGCGTGTGCGTCTGTCCTGCATGTGGTCGTAATTGTTTTGGTCCACCTGAATTATTGAAAAATTTGCAAGACAAACAAGTCACGCGCGCGTGTGTGTGTGTGCGCGCGCGTGTGTGTGTGTAATCATGTAAACCGGAGACAAGGCTGCAGCTGATAATGAATGTAGCCTAAAGTGCAAATATAGGGAGGTTTAATGTTGAAACGCACTCAGATCAGTCAGTAGAGACAGTCGGTTTCTACTGAAAGACTCCACTGTCAGTAGAGTAGAAAGGGTCGAGGTGGGTCATAGCAGCGGAGCATGCTGGGATATGTCCGTGCTGGGCTGCGTGGCGCTCCAAAGTGTTTTTTGACAGATAGTCGAGGCCTCAAACAGCAAGTTTTCTCTACTCGAATCGGACACTCGGGTTGTGGAGGAGTTGATTTAGCGGCTGCACGGTCTTTCTTGCAGCATCGAGAGGCGTCATGCAGGCCATCCATATTTCCATAATTGCATCGCAGACAATTAAGACGCAAATTAACAAAGTGGTGGGCCTATGAAGTGGAATATAACAGAGTCAGATGTGCAGCCCGCGTGCAATGTGTATGCAATCATTCAAACAGCGATCAGGCATTTATCATTACAGCCTCGAGACAATATAAAAAAGGCGTTTTTGCTTTAGATAAATCAGACAGATATGGAGATAAACCTTGTTCCTTCACCCTGATTATTCACCTTTAACTCTAAAAAGCAGGTGATTCAAGTCAGGCTGATTAAATGGCACAAGTTGATGCTTCTCCCAAAATATAATGTATTTATTTCCCTATACAGCCCTTCAGGATGGAGGTTGCGATTGTTTACCAACTTTTTTTCATTGAGAATGAACCAGTAAATGCTTCAATTTTTTTTTTTTTAATCTGCTATTTAGAGAACACAATATGCAAACACATAGCCTGTTGTTGTTTTCCTTTACATGAAAGATGCCCATTTTCAGTACCAGTTGATTGTTTGGTAAGACAGAGGCGGAGCTGACAGGAGGAGGGGTGGTGGTAGTGGTGGTGGTGGAAGGGGTGGGGTGGGGGGGGGGGGGGTCCCCTCCCCCTCCAACTCCCCTCAGCCCCTGCTGCACTGGGATGGCCTGAGAGAGAATCCCCCACCCTATAGCGAGAAGGCACCCAGCTAAGAAATACAATACAAACTCAATTAAATGCAGTCTCCGCTGCGATTTACCGCAATGAATGATAAATTGGTCGCCGTTCTCACACTGTAGGATCTCTGAAATTGCAATAATAGGCAGAATCGTTATGTAAAATATGCATAGGCCCCACATTTACCAAATTTAGTCCAGGAGGGGCAACTGTCTGTCTTGCGTCTTTTGTTAGGAAATTCCTGCTCAAATAACCAGGTTTGTCTCTAAAGCGTGTGTTTAAGGTCAAACTGCTACATGGGCTAAATTGCCACATTGTTACCCCGAGAGAGGACGGCCTCTGCAAAATAAAAATGTATCTATGACTTTCACGTATTGCGAGAATGCTGAATAATTTTGTGGCTGTCTAGCGTGAAATTAGTACATGGCAAAAGATGGTTTAGCAGTAAACAGTGTAAACAATAATTACAAACAGAGAGAGAGAGAGAGAGGCCAGAGAGGGAGGGAGGGAGGGAGGGAGGGAGAAAGAGGGTCTTTACCTGCAGCCTCTGGAGCAGGGAGGAGGACAAAACCACCTCCAACTCATTTAAAACATTTTCTAAACCCATCAATCTATTCACAATCATTCACATTATGTATGTGCTTTAAACCAGAGAGTTATGTGCTGACTTTGCAAATAAGTCAGTGAGCGTTAAACCATCCAAACCTCTTATACACACCTTTATGTTTCAAGTATCAATGTCGCATGAGAATTTAAACTTCCTTAAGGAAAAGAAAGACAGGGAAATTAAGGCTGCAACTAACAATTATTTTCATTATCGATTAATCTGTTGATTATTTTCTCAATTAGGTGTTTGGTCCTTAAAATGGTGAAAAATCTCAATCACAGTTTCCCAAAGCCAAAGGTGAAATCCTTAAATGTCTTCTTTTGTCCTGACCAAAAGCCCACAACCCAAAGATATTCGATTTACTATATAGAAGACTAAATAAACCAATTAATTGACTCATTGTTGCAGCTCTAAAGAGAATTATAATTGTCTTGTAAAAAAAAAAAAAAGAAGAGATTTAGATGAGATGAGGTTTAATCTTAACTATGACATCTTTGGAGTAATTCGTAAATCTCCTCATAGTCAAATGTTTATAATTTAAACCTGGTAAGTGTGCTTGTTACTTAGTGGAAAGTACATCTAAACTAATTTTATACATGAGCGACTTTTTGTCATTTTATAGTAAAGCAAAAGACAAAAAAAAAGACATTCATACAAATATTTTTGCACTTTGACAAAGATAAATTAAATGACTATATTCTGTGTAAATCTATTATACCCAGTTTTGCACCTATGGATCCTTTAATCTATGGATTCACTTCAGTTTTACTCTATGTGCTGTTTTGATCGTGAGAAAAAAAGCTCATTAAAATTTCAGTATTCATTTACAGCCTAAATGTCACTCACACCCTGCAAAACCTCACATGAAAAAGACAAAAATAATAATTAATGGATCTATTCATTCTGGAAATATTAATAATTATAGGTCATCTGTGACTCAACACCGCTGCTTTCGTTAAGCTTATAAAACGATCTACATTCATTTAGGATTATAGATATTCAAGCAGAGTCACCTGGCGAGTGTGTAAATACACTGAGGGTCAAACCACTGAAACTCTTTTTATGACTCATATTCATAGCAAATATCACAGTAAGTGGTATGACACTGATGCCAGTTATATGAGCTTGTAAGGACCCTGAAGGAGACGTGAAACCCATAATGGCTTTTGAAAATGTGATTTATTTTTGGCCATGTTGACAGTTTTTCTAAAGTGTTCTTACAGCTTTATAGGCGATGGAAACGTACAGATTTTAAACGGAAGACGTATAGCTGGTAGGTTACCCCTCCCATCAGGCTCTATTCCCTTTGAGACATAGTTCAATTCTCTCCTTACTGAGGGCATAAAACAACAAGCCCACTATTCTTTTGTATCTGCACATTCCTTTTTTTTTTTCTTCCTTTTTTTTTCTCTACACACTGAAATAGTCTCAAACAAGCTTTTCCCAATTACCTCGCCGTGCTGAAACGCACTAATTTAATAGAACAGAGAAATCAATGTTATGTTATGCTCCTTGGGCTTCTTTTTTCCTTTTTTTTTTCTCTTTTGTACATACACCAGCATGTTGACATGATGGGACCAAACGTGTCGGAACTGGGTGCAAAATATTATCTGCAAAGTGAGGAATGACGACCCACTAGCACTTTGCAGGAGTGTGTAGACTCAAAAGCATTAGGGACAATGTCAGCTTTTTTTTTCTTTTCTTTTTTTTTTTTTTAACAAATCCTGAAAATCTCAAAGGAACAGATTCATAAACAAATCAAATACTACAATTTTGAAGAGACGTGTCTAATTAACGTGGAAGTCAGCTTGTAGTTCAGGACACTTGATATTTAGGTTTTGATGGGGATATCTGTACTGTGTGTATACGGCCAACAGCGAGAGCTGTGTATCATGGAAAAATATTGATTTTGCAGTGGCTTGAGAAAGACAGACACACACTCACTCACTCTTTCGCTCCCTAACCCCCCACCCCCCCTCTTCTTTATTCCATTAATCTCTCAGAGCAGTGTAAGATACTGGAGGGTTAGTGTAACATTGTGCAGCTCTAATATATTCCAGCCCTCACTTGCCTGTGGCATCCATATGTTTAATTCCACTACAAATGTTTTGACAGCAAATGAAACTCCTTTCTTTCTCCTTTTTTTCTCCAACATTAGGTTGGAGAAAAAGTAAGAAAACATTTTTTTTTGCTTTCTCTCTCTCTCTGCATCCAGTGTATGTGTGTGTGTGTGTGTGTGTGTGTTTCAAAAAGAAGCACAGTGATGCTTTATTTAATTGGCTGTGGACCACCTGGAGTTTCAACATTTCCCCTGGCTGATTTCAGGCTCCCTCAGGTCAACTATACATGTGATGTCGAGCTAAAGAAAAGACAGATGAAATGTGTCATTTGCAATGCTAAACTGATATAATGTTTCATGAATGACGTTGTTTATTTGTGTTTTATTAAAAAAAGCTTTGTGCTGTGTTATGTCAGGCTTAAAATTGTTAATAAAGAATTTTAAAAGGGAAATCTTTGAACTTTTTTGGCTTTTATTCGTGGAACACATAATCCTTTTGCTTCTGCCTCACCACACACACACACACACATGCACATACACACACACGCACACGCACACGCACACGCACACGCACACACAAACATGAACATACAGTGTGTTTAAAAGCATCCACTCCCACAAGCACACAATAAACACAACCACATGACCTGCAGGTGTGTTTCCGACACTGGACACCATCAACAAGACACTATGCTCTCTGTGTTGGTCTCTCTCATACACACACAAGATCCTGACAGTGTGTGCGTGTGTGTGTGTGCATAGGGAGGGTAGATGTGTCGACCAGGAAGGAAGGAGGCTTATGAGGTCACCAGGAGAGAAAAAAGGAGGAGAGAGGATAGTGGACTGGAGAGGGTGAGAGAAAGCGAGGGAGTGTGTGTGTGTGTGTGTGTGTGTGTGTCTGTGTGAAGCAGGCCGGGGTGGCAGGGGGGTTTCTAACGTGTGCTTCCGGCGCAGGATAGCCCATTCATCATTCTCACATGGTGGGTTTACTTTGCCAGTGATAGAGAAAGCTATGAGGAGCAGCACTACGGGGAGAATTAATGTGTGTGTGTCTTGGAGGAGGGGCACGTCAATTGAGAATGGGACCGATGGCCAAACCAGATGTGAAGGTGTGTGCATTTGGCTCTGTGTGTGTGTGTGTGTGTGTATGTGTGTACGTGTGTGTGAGTGTTTATGTGGCAGGGTGTGTCACAGGGTCAGATTTGCTCCCCCCTTCCTTCCCCCTTAGCTGACATACATGTCATATGCCACCTCTTACTCTCTCTCTCTTCCTCCCCCATCCTCACCTACATAAAATTGACGAAAACACACACACGGCTGAGCTTCTCTACATTCCTCTGTAGCGCACAAAATCACACATAGACGCTCAACACACACACATAAAACACAATGACACATAATTGGACGTTTGAAATTTTAGAGTCACACACACACATCACGGCTTCAGTTTAGGTTAAAGGTGTTCTTACTTGAGATGACATCACACCACAATGGTGTGTGCGTGTGTATGTGTGTGTGTGCGTGTGTGTGCGAGGGTTCAGAGTAAGGTCAGGTGACATAACAGATGATCCCATCAAGGTCTCAAATAAACCGCTGCTGCCATAGCAACAACAAAATATGCAACAGGCAGTCCTGAGAGAGAGGAGAGGAGGTTGAGGTCAAAGGCTGGAGGAGGAGGACAGATGAAGAGTCACATCCTCGGTCCGTGTAAACTTCAAACTGCGGCGGTGACTTCACACCTCCTCTCTGCCTTTCTCCTCCAGTTTTTTTTTTTTTGTCTGTGAAGAAGAAGAATTCTGAATCAGCTCAACTGGAACACCCGGTGCTTTTCGGGGGGTGGAGTGGGGGGCGTCCGCTGACCTCTGACCAGCAGGATCAGCCGGGGCCTCCTGTTATGGGAGCCGACAGGAAGGATCTCAAAAGGGTGAGCCACAGCCTCCCCTACTGGCCGCATACCAAACCGCACTCTGATGACTGAGGTCTGATCCTGAATCAACATCTGAATCTGATTAACTAAACCAATTAAAGGATCCATATGATTAAAAGTCAGTTGAGGAGGTGAGACTTGATGGAGAGCGTCTATTTTTTTCTTTTTTCTTTTTTAATTCTCGAAGGGGGAAACGGTGAAGGGTGAGAGAGGGGACACGGAGGTGAGGTCGCCGCGGTAACTGGGAATTGGGAACACCTGTGGGATTCTGGGATTCGTCATATCATAGACATGCATGAATAATACACTGATACGAGCTCAGGCTCTCTCTCTCTTGTTCTGTCTTCCTCTCTCCTACAAACACACACTTTCCTCTGACCTTGTTTGGGGTCACACAGAGGGGGACTGAAATGAGTTTCAAATGTTCACATTATTTATTATTGGGTATCATCTCACTGTACAAATCCCTTACAGATGTTAGACTCTGGTGCATGCATGGATGTGTGTTCGTGCGCATGTGTTCGAAATGCTGCACACACACACACACACACACACACAGAGCACTTTTAAAAGGACGTTGGTATGTTAGTGATTGGTGAGGTAGAGGAGTCAGTGCATGTTCAGTGATGGTGCATCTTTGTGTGTGTGTGTGTCAGTAGTGGGGGGGGGGGGGGGGGGGCGGCGAGGCTCTGACTGACTGGAGAAGAAATGAGGGATGATGTTTATATGGCAGCCTATTTGTTTTTGAATGCAAGAGGCTCAGAGGCCTCCCAACTAAAGGCATCAAGCGCAGGGCAAGAGGGGCGTCCGTCACTGCGCTGTCAGCAGACACAGGGAACAACGAGATGGAGGCAGAGGGAACGACACACAACTTGCTCCATCTTGTGAACAGCCCTTGTGAAAGCTTCTCGTTTTTTTGCAAAGAGAAAACAAGCGTGGTGCAAGAGCAGGGCGCAGCATACAGAAGTGAATGATCAGTCACACAGTGGGGGCAGTTTCACATGGTAAAGAGTCGGAGCAGTGAGGAATCACTCAGTGGGGGATGTGATCCAGGACCACAAAAACTTGAAGAAACTCTAATATTACGCAAGTAAGCACAATAAAAGGAAACGGTTTGACTCGCATTCTCCACGTCAATAGATTCAGCTCTGGATTCCACTTTGTCCTTGATTGGTGAATTAAGACATTTGAGTCAGGATTTCAATTGTATGAGCAATTTAAACGTATTGCAAACGAAATAAGGAATTACAGAAAGTTATATAACATCCAGGGTTGTAGCTGCTGTAACACTGAGGACACTCAAGTCATGTCTTCTTTTCGCTGAGAATTTGGGAGTTTTAGAGACCTGAAGGAAGTTTATATACTTCATTTGAAACTTACACATGTCTGGTATTTTTTAGGATAATTTCAATATTTTTAGACTTAATATGTTTATTAATATTTAACTAGTTTTAGGCCACCATTAAACAAATAAAAACAGAATTTTGTATTTACCCAACACAGTTGTATTCCTGGCCATGTGGAGAAGGCTTTGAATATATAGAATTCACAGAAAAACAATTACTCTAAATGAATAGAAAATATATATAAAAAATAAAATAATTTGGTAAATTTACAGACTTTCTTTTTGGTGTCTGGGCAAATTTTTCTGACAGGGGGATTTGGACTCATGAACTCAGTATTTCTAAAAATACTGTTGTGCTTCTCCAAATGTTCCTTTTACAGGAAATGCAAAGGCTTAATAGAATAAAAGGAAATTATCTCACTGACAAAAAACCCCTAAAAATCCACTGGATTATCTCAGAAAGCCATTGTCACAAAAATGAAAACAAGGCTGTTTTTCTTCAGTTCATGACATTAATTCAGTTGACATTTTGGTTCATGCAGTTGACATTTTGGATATCCTATATGTGAATTCAAAAATAAACACTAATTATTATTAAAATTTGGTGAATGAAATTTGTGAATTTTGTAAAAATCCCTCATTAAATACCTGCAGCTGCTTTTGGTAGCTTTTATGATTTTAGTTGGACAAAAAATGCAACATAGTTTTACATAAACGCACAAGGTCACGTTTGTGAAAACTAGGGGTGAAAGTCAGATTTACAAAACAGCACAAGAGACTCCACGATTCTCCAGATGAGCTGCAGTTTGTCTGAGGTCTGCTGGCTCTGAAACTCTCTGTTAAAGGTCAGCAGTGAAGTCAGAGGAGAGGAGGTGCGCTGTTGAGGACTGGTTGGTCACCGGCCTCACCCTCAGGACACAGGGGTCAGCTCCATCACAGCCTGGATTGGACTGCTGACCTTTCTGATGTCAGAGCAGGGGTCTGTGTGTGTGTGTGTGTGAGTGTGTTTGAGTGTGGCCTGAGGGAGGATTAAAGGCAGGTCATATATAAATGTGCCCACATGTTGAGGAGAGGATACATATTGCCTCCCCCATTGGGATTTTTTGTTTTGTGGGTGGTTGGGAGTTTAGATATCAGCAAATAAATAACACACACACATACAGAGGAGGAAGAGGGGGGAGAGGAGGGGGCTTTGGTACTTTGTAAAACACCTCGGGTTTCTGTTTTTGGCCCACAGACTAGAGAGTCCTTGGCACAAGCTAAATGGACGAAAGTAAATAAAAGTGGCCATTATGTGTGGGCTCCAGTAAATAGCTGCTCTCTTGTCTCTGTGTGCTTCAAAAAGAGGGGCGGAAGATGTGATCACGAGGAAAGCCCGTGTCTTTTCTTCTCCATGCCACTATAGAGAGGGGGGGGTGGGGGGGTCTGGCTCTCCTCCTCTGCCTCCCCCACCAACCCCCCCACCCTTCCTCTTCTTCTTTACCCCCTTTTCTCTTCTCTCCTCCTTTCAGGCTCCTCTTTCTGCTTCCTGTTTCTCTCTCCAGTTCACTTCTGTCATCCCTCTCTTCGTCCGTCTCCGTGCCGCTCCTCTGTGACGTTAAACCCTGCTTTCGCCCGCCCAGTGTTTCTCAAACATGCAGGAAGGGAGAGATCAATGGTGTCCTCGGAGAGGGAATTACACAGCTGAATTTCGATGAGAGCAGAAGAAAGGAAGAGGAAGGGAGAACAAGTAGAGGCGGGGAAGGCATGTGAAAAGGGAGAGAGGGAAGAAGGATAGTATATCCTTCAAGAAGAAGAAGAAAAAAAAAAAAGAAATGGGAGGAATGTGGAAAACTATGCAGAAGACCATATGAGTGTCAGTGAGCCTTGCAGGACTTGATGCTAAAATCAAGCAAAAAAATTTTAAATGGAAATGAATCTTCACTAGTGTAGTTTGAGGTATGTGTGTGTGTTGGTATATGTGTGTGTGTGTGTGTGTGTGTTGTGGAACTGAGATAACATCCATAACTGTGAGCATCGGTCCATAATTTGTGCTGACAAGTGAATGTCTTTGCATGTGTCTTATTTGCTGGGATTGAAGAGATATTTCCTGTTTATTAGGGGGGAATCTGCTGTGTTTGCATCGACACGCTCACACACACACACACACACACACACACACACACACACACACACACACACACACACACACACACACACACACACACACACACAAGACAAGTGGCAAGTGGGAGATGAGAAAATAGCAAGAGACACGGAAGAGAAAAACAGCAGCTGTAAATTAGGATTTGTATCATCATTCAGCTTTTTTTTTTTCCAATCCTGGTCTGATGTTATGAGGTGGTGTGTTAACATGTTTTCAAAATTGTGGGCTTGAATGTGACTTTTCTTCATTTTTTGTTGTTTATCCTGAACAACCTCAAGGTGTAATCCCACTTAATATCACCCAATTAACAGAAAAAAAAGTTGTGATTTTATTTTCCTATGCTATATCTGTCTCTAACATGTCTGCCTCGACCTGCTGCACAATGGAGGTGAATGCAATTTTGCGTGTAGTGCCAGAGAATTATAAAAATACATGAGAGTTTTCAAGAAAAAGTGTCCTGATTATTTTGGTAGTCCGCAGATCTCAACATCAGCAGTTTTCACGGAGGAAATTTCTGCGGTAGACATCTGGAAAGACACTTGACAGCCAACAAGACACTTAAAATTGTGTAACGTCGAAATATTTTGAGCAACATAAATTAAATTCTGTTTACCTCAGTCGTATTGGAATAGCAGCAGAAACAAAACCACAACTGAATGGCTACATACCACTAGAGATTAAGAGATATTTTTTTGTCTAATTTGGGTGAACCGACCCTTTAAATTCAAAATGTGACCCTTTCAAAACACTTGAGCAAATCTTAATCACATCAACCACAACAAAAAGCACAGCCTAATGCATGGCTTCATGTTAAAAACAGTTAAAAACAGTTGCGGTATGATGTTAAAAATCAAACTTGGAGCGAATCAGAAACCCTCTATGTTCACTTCCTCTACTGACCCTATAAGCATTCTGCGCCTCCATGTGGCAAGATCCACAAAAGGCTCACAAAAGGCTGTGAAAACATTTAAATGTCGCTTACAGTAGGAAACTTCTTTGCAGGATCTGGAAACGGTCACTGGAGTTGAAGGCTAACGTGGCCAACCGTCCACTCCCCCCAACCTTTAGACCCTCTCACCCCACCGCTTTGATGTCAAACCACTGCCTGTTTCTTATCATGTCACTTGTGTGTAATCCTTTTGTGGTGAGAAACATTCCTGTCACTTGCTGTACACAGCTTGGACACACAGTATATATTATGTGCATAAAAATACACAAGACTGTTAAAGACTGTATCAGAGAAGACTGGCGATGTTGAAGCTGCTGTCTACTATCTCTGTCTGTAATAAATCAGCACAGCAGTAAAAAAAAACCCCAAAAAACGCAGGAATGATCTTAATATTCGTTAGGTAAGGACCTGGTTGTTCATGTGATAAGTACCACTCCTAAAATCCTAATGATGCTGCTGGCACCAGAGAGCCATATAAAGCAGCGTTTCAAATGAAAGGCCTGTTTCTGGCCGAGTGGCCGCAGACAGCCGCAGAAGAAAGGAGCAGTGGAGGAGAACCTGGGATAACACCATCTCTCCTGGCTCTGAACTCAGCACAGGGCCTGAACGTCGTCAATTACTGAGAGATATACGGGCCGGTCCGTTTCCACCACTTTACTGAGTCCCCTTCAGTTGCAGCCCACTCGGACTGTAAATTATCACTCCCCCGTCCAAGGTTTGCAGCAATGTGGAGTCGCCAGTGAGACCCTCCTCTGTCTGGGTCCAAATCTGAAGGAATTCCCTCCCTCTGTGCGCCAAACCCCAAACCTTTGCAAATTCGAGCTATGGAGCATGCAGCTGCACGCCCACGTGGACACGCTCACTCGCAAACATTGATTTAAACACACACAAATGCACACAAATGTTCGTATATGGTATATAAAATCCCCTGGAGCTATAGATCATTGGGAACAGGTAGAGAGTTTAGCATTCACACACACACACACACACGCACATACAGGCTGTAGATCATTGAGGTGGGCAGGGACGTCAGCACTCCCATACACAGTGAGTCTTATTGCAGAGTTTAATAGAGGAAAGCCAGCATGAATCCCCACAGTCATTCTGTTCCACTCAAACACACCATTCACAACACACTGGCCCTGTGTGTGTGTGTGTGTGTGTGTGTGAGTGTGTGTGTGTGTGTGTGTGTGTATTCATACACCCATGCAAAAGTGTATGTACTGTACATTATGTGCTTCAGTATGTACTGTATGTGTTTGGGTATAGACGTATATGCAATATGCATATATGAATATAATCGAGTGTGTTCTCGTGCAAGTGTGACACGCAATGTGTGTATACGTGTGAATACATTTGTATCTTCTGTGGCATCTGAGTTTGAGCGTGTGTGTGTGTGTGTGTGTGTGTGTGTGTGTGTGTGTGTGAGGTGGAATGGGGGCTATATTGACCCATCAGTGCTGCTCTGTCACCTCTTCTCTTTATGAGTCTGGCCTTTTAAAAACACACTAGATTTATGGTCAGTTTGAGCGCTATCTCAGACAGTGTGTGTGTGTGTGTGTGTGTGAGAGAAAGAGAGAGAGAGAGAGAGAGAGTGAGTCAGGAAGATTTTTTTCTCCCCAAAACTGTCCTAATGTAGAAAATTAGTCTTGTCTGCAGTCAAAAGAGGAATTACACACATAAACAGTCAAAGTGATGAGGGGGTTATTAGCGCTGGGTGTTCCAGGTATGTTACACTGAGAAAGAGAGGTTAGGAGATATTTAAAAAGAGAAAAGTACCTCTGGGATTTTTCTTCTGTATTATTCTGTGTAATATTTAACTGATTTAATGCCTGTGTTGGAGCCTGGATCTCTCTCTCATAGAGTTTACATGGAGTAACAAATACAGGAATAAAGCAGGTAACAGAATATTTTTGAGCACCTGATCTGATGTATCGGTAACACTTTCAATGACGCCCATGTCTATAATGCATTATAATCATACTTTTAATGCATTATCATCTGCTTATAGCACTGTATAATTATAGTTATAAGCACTCATAAATATTCATAATGCTTTATAACAACAATCATAACACATTATAAAGTATTTTATAATGACTTATAAGGTCAAGTATCATAATACTTCATACTTGCTGGCCATGGGCTGACATTTTTTTTGCAATGATCATAGTGTATTATAATTCTCATAGTTGTAATACATTATAATCATTTTGTAATGCATTATAATCACTTACCAAGTTTTTTTTTGTTTTTTTTTTAAAGGAGTCACTTTTGATGATCAAACATTTATATAAAAGTAAAATATACAGCTGCAGGTAAAGTAAAAATTGTTTCAGGTATCATCTATGACATGAGTCAATTTAGTTTTCACTGAGTTTTTTGGCTAAATATTACATCAGTGAAATGTAAATGTCCATCATTCAGTTGTGTCAAATTGGAGAAACCTACCAGTACTACGTTTATTGTCTGTTATGACCTGTTATATGCAGCTACAGGTTAAGTAGAAATTGTTTCAGTAATTATCTATAATTTGAGTCAATTGAGTCTTTAGAGTGAGTTTTTGGGGAAACATTACATTAGTGAAATGTAATTGTCATTCAGATGTTCATCTTTCAAAATTGTTCATCATCTTCAAAAGGTTGTGTCAAACTGGAGTACTCAATTCATTGTCTGTTTTGAGCTGTTACACAAATAAATTAATTTTACAACATTTTGTGTTGTTCTTGCACAGATTTAATTTTTTTCACTTAAGGCAAACAGTGACCCCTTATAGTGACTTATAACCAGCTTGTAATATATTTTACCTGCCTATACCTCAGGAATTTCATTACTTCACTTAAAGCACCCAATGACCACTTAGAGTAACTTATAATCACATTATAATGCATTATAAAAATAATTATAATGTATGAGAATTATACTATGATGTGTGAATACACTATGATCCTTGCAAAAAAAATGTCAGTGAGAGACCAGCAATTATAAAGTATTATGATACTTGACCTTATGAGTCATTATAAAACGTTTTATAATGTGTTATGATTATTGTTATAAAGTGTTATAAATATTTATGAGTGCTTATAACTAATTATACAGTGCAAGAAGCAGATTATAACACGTAAGTATGTTTATAATGCATTATAGACATGGGCGTCATAGAAATAAATAAAACAGCAACAAAAACAGGTAAACTGTACTTAAAGTTACATCAGATATTAGGAAATGAAATCACACTCTGAGTAGTAAATACTTGAAACTAAACAAAAAGTAATTAAAAAAGCATTAAAATGTTGTCATGCTACAGTAACATGTTTAGTTTGGTGATAACTATCTGAGTTGTGATGTTTACATGTGTTGATCCCAAACCAGGTTATCAGAACAGAGTCCTTCCTGCACGTAAACATAGTGATTAATGTCGATATTAACACATAAACACACGTTGCGCATGAATGCACGCAGAGCTGAGCGGTGCAGATGGTGACTTGACATCTCCTTCTCTCTGCGATGCAAAATCCCACGTCATCTTAAAAATGCTTTGCTTCCAAATTGATTTCACAGTGCGAGAACCCCCCCCCCCCCCCCCCCCGGAGATTAACTAAGTACATTCCACTTCCACTCTCCAAAAGGAGCACCCACAAAATTTTTTTGCTTAAACCTCAGATAAGCAGACATGGAGGATTTTCTTGAGACTATACACCCTTTATCTGTGATTGTAGGTGCTATGTAATTGTGGATGGAGTCTAATGTGTGGTCCATTTGCTTCATTAATGGGGCAGACGCAAGCCGTTCAGCCAAGAAAACCTCTATTGTTCCCTTTACCTTCCCATTTTTAATTTGTAGCATTAGTCCGGCAGTTGTTAGTGCTAGACCATAGTGCTTTGGTGATGGTCAAATGACAAAGTCTTAATAGAATATAGCGGGACGGGCAGGACAAAGGTAGGCAATGTTCAGCTGGATGCAGCCAATTTCTGTGTGAGAGGCCTGCCTAAAAACCCTATTCATAGGCTGTCTAATGCTGGTGCGTAATTAAATGTGATTACTGGAGCAGAGGGCTTCGCTCTCCCTCTCTGAGGGCCACACACAGGACTGGAGGCAGCGTGCATGCGCTCATTAAGGAGGCGCTAACAGATGTACACAAGCAACGACCACAGGCATACCTAAAAATCTAAGCCATATCTTTCTCCCTGGCACACACACACACAAACATAAACACAAGTAAAAAATCATTCATCTCCAAAATGTCAACTTTTCAGGCGCAAAGGAAAGCGGGATTGGATTTGAAAGGGGTATAAACCCCAGGGTGGTTTCATTTTGTTTTAACCATCGAGGAGTAATCCTTCAACTGGAATTAAAACATTAACTGGAGTTGCAAGTTTTTTCACCTGACAGTTTTCAGCCTACCAAAAAATGCACCAAAACAAACACATACCAAGTAATGCAGCAGTAAATAAAAATCAGGGTAAACTATGACCTTCAGTCAGTGATAATCATAAGGCAAACAACCAGAAATATAAACAAAAATCAATTATGGTTTCCATCCACACATACAGACACACACACACATACACACACACCTTGTCTGGCTGGCTCTCCGGTCTAGTTTCCTGGGCAGACACGGTCCCCTGGTGCTCATGGGAAATAGTGAGCATGCCAGGCCCCACAAAGGCATCCTTTCAGCCGCCCGCATGCTTGACCTGTGCAGGGTCAGCGCTCTGCTTTGTGCCCCGTGACCCCTGAGTGACCCGGGGTCACAGTGAGAGCCCGAGGTCAAATCCAGATGCCTGCGTCTAATTTCGCCCCAACTGCGTTATCCGTCCAAATCTGCCCTAAAATTTGCCCCCACCAAGGCCCCACCTACCCCACCCGATAACCCACTACTACTTCCACTGAGTCCTATAGAAATACATAGGTACTCTGCAGTCTAATTGGACTACTGTGGAGTAGAGCTCACACACTCGAGCTGTCTCTTACTCTCTATCACACAAACACACACAAACACACACACATACATACGCACACAAACACACACTGGCCTGACCCCCTGTAACTGCACTAATACCCCATCCCATGGCCTTTGGTCTATCTTGAGGGATTAGGTGCAGAAAGACACACATACAAGTGCAAATACATCCACACACACACACACACATACACACACATACACACACACAAGCACAACAGGCCTGGCTGAGGGTCTACCTTGAGGGATTAGGTGCAGAGAGACAGGACCCTCCAGCCAATCAACCGGTCTGTCACATTGATTTTGAGGGGTCACTGGTGCACAATGGCCAGGGTTTTCCTGTCTTAACCTCTCTGATCACACACATATGCACACACACACACTCATACACATGCACACATAATGACAATAAACTATATTTATATCATTTACGTAGAGGCAGAGCTGGAAAAGTGCTTAGCAGCGAGAACAGGAAACAATGAAAGGTGAAAATAGAAAAAGAACACGTGAAAATAAGACTGCATAAGCGCGTAAAAAGAAATCCTATATAAAACAAAATTCTTTGAAAAGGTGTTTTTAAGAGGAGAATTTTAAAGAGGATATTGAATGCAATGAGAAATTCATTAGGCTGGACTTTCCACAATATTGTTACAATTACACACACGTACACACACACGTACACACGTACACACACACACTTCTATACAATTCAAAATTCCTCCCATCCACCTCTCAAAACGTCATCACATCCGTGCTTCTGAAAATCCTTCGTCCCCGGGGGAAGGCACACCCGGCTGGGGGGAAAAGCTCCCAGGTCAACCCCCTCTTCCAACCATGAGCTCCTTCTTCTCTTTCCTGGTCAAACAACACAATAGTCGTCTATCAGAGAGGGCACCGGGCAGGCGCTCTAACTGACGGAAATAATCCGGGCCACTGCCAGCAACGTTTCAGGTGCTCAAGTTGAATCGTTTTTCTGACGTCATCCGTGATTGGCCTGTTCTGTTTTAGTCTTTTTTTTTTTGTTCGCCCTCACACCTTTAGCCCTCGCATCCCTCTGTTGACTGTTTCCCTTTCCTGTGAGGAATCTCTGAGGCATCTGGAAAAACAGGATTCATACGTGTCTGTTGGTTTTGTTATCATTAGAGAGCCCGTCAGTGCTGGAAGACATACTCTGAACCTTAACTAAAGTAAAATTAGCAGCACAACAATGTAAAAATAAGTAAAGGTCCTCTTTGAAAATCCTATTTAAGTAAAAGCATCATAAAAAGTCATCACCAAAATGTACTGAAAGTATCAAAAGTAAAAAGAAAAAAAGGTCCTGTGACTGATTATATTATTGTTCCATTACATTATTAGATGCTCACTGTTGCAACTGGTTGAGGTGGAGCTAGTTTTAACTATTTTATACACAGTTCAGTAGTTTAGTCCAGTGGTTTCCAACCCGGGGTCGGACCACCTCAAAAGGGTCACAAGATAAAGTTGAGGGGTTGTGAGATGATTGTTGACATAGGATAGAAGAAAACATAAATGCTACATGAAATTGTAGTCTTTCTTTCTCTGCTCTTTGTTTTTTGATAATTTATTAATATCAAATATCAAACATTTATTTGATAATTTGACCTAATTTGGGTTTGAGCAGTTGTTTCAATTAAAACAATTGGAGAAGTTTAGATGGAGAATCACTCTTTAGTGGAGCTGCTATCAACTCATAAACATCTGAAATGTGACACGAGGGCCCAAGTAGACACTTTTTTTCCCCCTAAAAGCCAAAAAGTCTTGGAGCCAATGGTTTATTCTTTGATAATGCATTGTACTATATAAGCATCTCCTATGGGTTTATAAAATCAAAAAAATTAGGAACTACAACTGAAAAATACATGTAGCAGATTAAAAAGTGTAGTATTTCCTAAATGTAATGGAGTAGAAGTATAAAGTAGCATTAAACAGAAATACTCATGTCGTAAAAATACCTCAAAATTGTGAATGACTGAATGAATGAATATTTTCTTGTCTGGTCATTTATATGACCCATCCCTCATGGAATTATTCAGACACATTAACTAACAACAAACCAAACATTTTGGCATGTTAATCCACCATCATCTAACAGCACAATACATCAACATCATCCAAACATAAACATGAACCTCCTACAAATGATGCTCCAGGGGATATCCCACAATGGAAACACAACAAATATACAAACACAGCTCCATAACCGCAAAACACAATACCCAAATCCAAACAAAACAAAATCTACATATGCATCCATTAGTGCCAAACACTGTATATTTGATCCAGTTCATAAACCAATAGTCTGCGATCCATTATCTCCCACCCATAGTGGAAATCTACGAGACTAGATTACAAAAGAAGGGCCTTAAAGTTCTAAAGGACCTCTCTCACCCGCCTAACAACCTTTTTAATTTCCTTCCTTCTCACAAAAGACCAGAACATCCAGGTTCCAGAATAGCACATATCCTGACACTGTTGTCCTTATCACTCCAAACATAGCACCGCAGGCCACTTGGCAGGTTTAAATAACTGTGCAACAGGGCAGATGTTTTTAATGCACTTGAAGCACTTTATCTAGGGAGTCGTTTGATGTTGCTGCTAATTTCCCTACAGGTGCGAGTGTTTTATCTATAGTGTTCTCATGTGTTGGATTTTATTTTACCCATTTGTTTTATGCTTTTATGATTATTTTATGGGTTGGATATTATCTACCTGTTTTATACTTTGTTTAATATATTATGCAGTTTATGAGTGAGTGGTTTTACTATTTTTTTTCATGTCAGGTCAAGTCAGTTTTATCTATATAGCACCAAATCACAACAGGGCACTTTTCACATAGAGCAGGTCTAGACTGTACTATTTAATTTACAGAGACCCAACATTCCCCCCATGAGCAAACACTTTTAGGCAGCGGGAAGGAAAAACTCCTCTTTAATGGGAGGAAACCTTGAGCAGAACTGGGCTCTAGGTGGCCTTGACCAGCTGAGTTTAGTCTTTTTCTGTTTTTGCTTATTGAGCTCAAATTCCAATCAATCATGGTGATATTGCAATAAAGTATTGAATCGTGAATACAGAATAGAGTATGAGAAATTTATCTATCACGTTATTTTTCTCCTCCTATCCCATGCTTTATAAATATATTTAGAAAATGCACAACCATCAAAAAGATATTCAGTTAAAGCTCAGTTCTCAGTTCATATCAAATCTAAATCTGGAACCTCAAAATTGTACTTAAGTAGGATTATCGTACTTGAGTAAACATAGCCTACTTAATTACTTTGCACCACTGGGGCTCATATGGGGCACGACGGTGTCTTTATGTCGGCTATGACAACAGATAGTCCTACAGAGATGATAAAAACATGAAGATGGTTGGAAAAAAAAGGAAAATAAGAGAGGAGAATGTGGACTTTAAAGCTGAACCTCTGACAGTGGCACTGGCAGTAAATTCATGGCTATTATATATTTGGCCACCAGTGGGCGCCAGGACTATTTCACCAGTATTGAAACACGCTGGTTGTGTTGTCTTCTCTCACGTCCTCGACTGCAATTCCTACTTCCTGGATACATGTTCAGAAAAAACAGCCAGGTTGGATATGTTTTTATCATCTTGAACCGATTTTTCTGTAGCTTATACACAAACGAAGACGCAGTTTTTCAACGATAAATGACCGTTTAATGCCACGACATTACCGATGATAACGTGAGCAGGACGGCGAGGCGGTGGGCGCAGAGAAAGGTGAGTTTTTGAGTTTACTAACGGTAACGTTAGCTCGATAGTTAGCTAAACGCTTTCATCTTTATGACCTGCTGGTGTTCATTTAAAAGTGTTTTATGTTCAGGTTAATGTTCGTGTTTGGTTAGTTGATATTTTATAAACTCAAGAAGGGTAAAAGTGTGTCAAATGTTGAACTCTGTTGTGTCTGTGTTTGTCCAAAGAGCGCCACGTCATTGATCGGTGACAGAAAGCACACCCGGGTTTCAGCCGAGTGCTGCCGCTGCTTTGGACCGGAGATTAGACTGTTATAGATCAACCTAAGCCGCCGGTGTGCAGCTGTCTTCGTGTTGTTTGGCTTTTTCTTACCGGAGGAGGAAGAGTGAAGAAGCGGCTCAACATGACGGCGTCAAACTGGGGTCTAATCATGAACGTGGTGAACAGCATCGTCGGAGTCAGTGTGCTCACGATGCCCTTCTGCTTCAAACAGGTGCGTCAGCTGTAGCTGCACACATGCTGCAACTAAACGTCTTCTTGTGCCTTTTTTTTTTGGCGTTTTTTGAGACACCTTGATTTTGTCAGGTGGTGGGAGAAATATTCAGATTATTCAGATCATCTACTCGAGTCACACATTTTACTCAAGATATACTCTAAGTATCAAAAGTACAAGGTCCTATATGCAGTATTGCCCCTATCAGTGTTATATTACTAAATTACTGCGTCATTAACGTTATTATTGATGCATTAACATGTAAGTAGTGCTTAAAGTGCTACTTACATGAAGGTGGAGCAAATGTATCTACTTTATATACTGCTGGTATCTTAATCTGTGATAATTCATCATATTTTTATAAAATGGACATATGTTTTGTATGTAAAGTCTTACTTTATACCTCTTATATAAATGTAGTGGAATAGAAAAATGCCATATTTCCCTCTTTAAGTGTAGTGGACTACAAGTTTAAAATAACATGAAATGGAAATCTCTGTATTAATTTAGCCATAACAGCAAGAACATTACCACCACTGCAAGAGAACATGTTTTGTCGAGATAAAGGTTGTAATTTAGCCTTAACATTATCTGAAATTAAAGTGTAGTCCGGCTGCTTTAGAAGTAGTGATTAAAAACATTTTTAACACTAGAACGTCAACTTTAAACATAACTTGGACCCAAACAGCAACAGATATGTGACAAAAATGGAATTATTGCAGAGGATACACTGGAAATACTTGAGTAAAGAACAGGTACCTTACAACTGTACATAAGTTCAATCCTTGAGCATTTAGGAACATTCATAGGAACATTTTTCTCACATCATCATTATCATATTATTGTCACTAGAGCTCCAATGATTAGTCTATTAATGAATTAGTTGCCAGCTCAATTAAATTAACCGCCAACGATTTTGATAATCATTCTGAGTCATTTTTTTTAGAAGAAAATTTCCAAATTCTCTAGTTTCAGCTTCTCTAATGTGAATATTTTCTGCTTTCTTTAGTCCTTCTTGGTAGTAAACTTAATATCTTTGTGTTGTGGACTGTTGGTTGGGTCAAAACTAGACATTTCAGAACGTCACCTTGGGCTTCAGGAAACAGTGATTGACATTTTCCCCATTTTCTGACATTTTATGGACCAAACAGCCAATCGATTCATTGAGAAAATAATCAACAGATTAAGCAATAATGAAAATAATTCGTTGCAGCCCTAATTGTCACATATAAAGCAACACATACACTTGGCACCATACACCAAGTGCATCTTGATGTAGTTAATTGAAATAGTGTATTAGTTATATACACAGAACACAATTTAAATACAAACCTTTCTAAAATAACATTTGGCCTGATACTGGCGCTTGTGTGCTTCATTTCGGCTTTGATGTGTTTTATGTTGTCACTGTACAAGGACATGAATGTGAAAGAAAATTTGCGTAATGAATGACAATGTTGCTTAATAGCCTGGCAACTTCCTCACTAAACCAGTAGACGCCTGGTTGAACATGAACAGCATCTCTCTCTGCTGTGAGACTGAATGTTTTCGATCCCATAAATCATTTGAAACCATTGTCTCATGTTCAAATAACCCCAAAGAAACATCAACACACATTTATATCCTGTTTAGACACAACTGATGAACTTGTTTTTAACATTCTGTGTTTGCAAAAGCTCTACTGAAGTACCCTTTGGCAAAAAGCTGTACTTTATGACTTTGTAGTGTGTGACCATGAATCACAGAATACACAAGCGAAAAGCAAGTTCAGCATTAATGAAGTGTTTATAAGCGTTTCTCTACAGAAAGAACTTCTCAAGATAATGTAACCAAAATAAATATAATGTCACCACAATTATTATAATAATTCCTTTTCTGTTTTAAAATAGAAAGGCAATGAAAATTTTAGCATTTAGCATAGCATGTGTCATTTGGGGCTTTTCTGTGATGATGCAGTGTTTTCACGCCGGTCTCTGTCTTATCACACGCTTCCTGGAAGCTAATTGTCTTCTTCCTGTTATAGATAAACTGACTGGCTTAAATCTTATGGGTGGATAAAAATCGTGTCCTCTCTCTATTTCTCATGTTACGGATATCCAGTACTGGGATATGTTTTGGATTCTTTTGTTATATTATGAAGTGTGTGTATAATTTTTCTCAGACTTTTCCTCTGCATAGACATTAATCTTTTGAGTCAGACAGTTAAATGACAGTCAGTCTGCTAAGCTGCCAATTTGAGGACATTATTTTGGGTTTAGTGTTTCAGTAAGATGACTAGAGATCACGACAAGTCTATGGATGTACAGTATGTTTCATCTAGATTAAAGTCTTCTTCTGCCCCCCCCTTACAGTGCGGGATAGTGCTGGGAACTATCCTGTTGTTCTTCTGTTCGTGGATGACCCACAAGTCATGCATGTTCCTGGTCCACACAGCCAGCAACACCAAACGAAGAACCTATGCTGGATTGGGTGAGATAAAGTTGTTATGACTAATGTAACGTTTTTATGTAAATGAATGTTTAATTGGCTGTTTTGTATTGTTTGTTGTCATAATAGTGACTCTATGCAAAGTTCATGAGAACTCTTTCATTTGCCACTTTTATTGTTTCCCAGGAGCCAGTTTCTGGCAGGCTGTTCCTGGGGAAAACCCCTGTTTTACTGGAAATAATATTGAATTTTGGCAGCAGGAGCCTGTTTAAAGGACCAGTGTGTAGGATTTAGTGGCATCTAGCGGTGAGGTTGCAGATTACAACCAACAGAATACTCCTCCCCGTCCCTTTGAAGCATGTAGGAGAACCTGTGGTGGCTGCAAAACTCACGAAAAATGCAAAAGGCCCTCTCAGGAGCCAGTGTTTGGTTTGTCCGTTCTGGGCTACTGTAGAAACATGGCAGTGCAACATGGCGGGCTCTGTGGAAGAGGACCCGCTCCCTATGTAGATATAAAGGGCTCATTCTAAGGTAACGAAAACACAACAATTCTTATTTTCAGGTGATTGTACACTAATTAAAAACATACTTATGAATATTATATTCCATTTCTGCGGAGTCCGTTCCGCTCGATGCCACTAAATTCTACACACTGCACCTTTAAAGTCGAAGAGGTTGGTTGTTAGCAGTAGCAACGATAGCCATCATTACTGAACAGACATTAATTTACAGACACTTAACAAACAGAAAAACGTCACTGACCATAAAAATGAAGAATAAGATTCTTGCATATTGAAAGTTCAGGCTCCTGCACCGTCATACACACAGTGAATAACCAGCATGTTACGTGTGTCGCACAAGCACAGTTACTTTGTTTTATCAAAACAGAAGGAATATTTTTAGATTGCAACCATCTGTTTGCCCTCATGTTGTTCACACTGACGTCTTCTCTGCAGCCTTCCATGCTTACGGAAAGCCGGGAAAAACACTGGTGGAGACGAGGCAAGTCTAATTATTTATTTACAACACACTTTATGTTGTATTTGAAGTGACTTGATTCCCTGCAAATAATTATCATAGACCTTAAAACATTGAAATATTTAGAGTGGTTCAGATAATTTAGGATATCCATTGTAGGTAAAATGAAAAAAGGCGATATCTCACCTGACTCTTCTTCTCTTCTCTCTCTGTTCTTGCAGTATGATCGGTTTGATGTTGGGGACCTGTATTGCCTTCTACGTTGTCATCGCTGATTTGGGCTCAAATTTCTTCGCGCAGCTGTTGGGTTTACAGGTTTGAGATCATGACTTTGTCTCAATCTTTGTAAACAAAAATGAGTTCAGAAGTTCTTCTCTACACAATTCTGCCTTCCTCTTAATTTTCAAATACAAAGAACATAATTAAAGGTGTTGTATATGTGTATGTTATAATAATATGATTGTGTGAAAGCAGCAAACTTACAATAGGCAGAATCAAGTCTGTAAGTTGTTAAGAAATAATTATATTATTATGTCCTCTAAAGGTGACTGGCAGTTTCCGCGTGCTGCTGCTGATCGCTGTGTCTCTGTTCATCGTGCTCCCTCTGAGTCTG
The DNA here is from genome assembly GCF_910596095.1 of Thunnus maccoyii. Lineage (NCBI taxonomy): Eukaryota > Metazoa > Chordata > Actinopteri > Scombriformes > Scombridae > Thunnus > Thunnus maccoyii. The sequence continues at coordinate 18,358,751 of NC_056552.1, read as the reverse complement.
CAGAGGAACATGATGTCCTCCATCCAGTCCTTCTCTGCCATGGCTCTCATGTTCTACACCTTATTCATGTTCACGGTGAGCCCACCGCCACATAGACAGCCAATGTTTATGCACTGAATTTGACCAGACTGCAGTAGCTTTGCTTATAGTTCTTGACAATCAACATGCATGAGGTAGAAGTGCACTTGAAAAAGATGTAAAGTTTGTGTTAAGTTTGCTACACAGTACAGCACATTATTGTTAAATACAGCAACACTGGAACATGTAGTTTATTTAAATAATATCTGCTATTGTTAAAAATGTCAAGATGTACATATAAAGTATAAAATATGATTAAGATCAGTCTTTTCAGTGTCTTCTTCCCCAAAGACATAGTACACATAAATACTGTGAACTCATTTGTAACCTGCTGAATTACTCATACTTTGCCTTCTGTTTTAACACCACAGTGCGCGATTTTCAGAATATTCTTTGGATGAATGTCATTTTGTTGTATTCTATGTTAATTCCTCCTCATCTGCTCCATTGTACAGAACTACGTCTTCCTTACCGACACGATATTGTCTTGCTCCTCTTTTTTTTTTTTTAAAGAGCAAATCCACACTAAATCACATCAGGGAGCAAACAATTGCTGCACTGCTCTTTATAGGCTGAGACGAAGTCATCCCCCTGAGAGGGAGACAGCATTTGGAAAACGGCCAGTTTTGGCCACTAGAGACATTTAAGTACTGTAAGTGTAAAATGAACGAGGGTCACATGGTCAATTCCACTAAATCACAAACCCTTGCAACTTTGGAGAATTATCTTTCTAGATGTGCTCATTTGTTATAAAACCTTGGTCTATGCCAAATATGAATATGTCAACTGGAATTAATATATTTCAACTTCCTTCATGCTTATTTTTCTTGCCCATTCATTTTGTTTCAGATGTAGTTTGTAAGTTAAACGCAGTTGACTGCTTCAACCCTTTCTCACTTATTTTCTTCAGATGCTTTTTGCACTCAAGTTTTTGTGGGGGGTTGTCTGAGGGGTTTGTCTTTAGTGGAAACTTTCTGATCCATGTTGCACTTCTTGCCACATCCCAACCCGTGATGTCAAAGCTGGGACTGTTTGATTTAAAAGTATTTTGTACTTGGTTTTTTTGTTTGTTTGCCGTTTCTGGTTGAAAAGATACATTTTTTTCCCCACTCTGCATGTTGTTTTGCAGTGGCCTTTTATATGTGTTTAGAGGTAAAAACAATATAGTCATAGTGCAAACTGGTAACTTTTCTCTATAAAACAGAGAAAAGTAGCAAATCCCCACATTGGAAAAACTGGAACTTGCAGATAATATGTGACATTCTTGCTTAGTAAATGATCATCTAATCATTGAATCAACAAATTGTTTCTCTACTAGTGCATACCCAACAGAGTAGTACACGTTGACAGGTGAACTGTCCAGTTCAAACTGGTATCAGCATGGTATAGAGCTCATTTTGAGCTCTTAAACATATTGAAACCATTGCTGCCAGTATTCTCACAAGCACTCCGTGAGGACATACAGCCCTGTAGTCATTTACCACAAAAGCAGCAACTAGTACCAAACACTTTGCAACAGGACATTCAGTGCACCACTGTTTCCATTCTGTTTCATTATCTTGTGATGTTGGAGCAGTAATTCACCTCTCAACAGCTGGCGGATATTCGCCTCAAAGGTTGAAGTGCGGCCAGAAGTGTGACACACTAAAAAGTTAGAACGGAGAGAGCAGTCCAGCTGCAGTTTTCTGCCTCATGTGATTCAGCTCATTTACTCTTTAAATGTGCACAAACAGAGTCTGTTTTTGTGTGTGTGGTTCTGTTTTATTGACATGTAGTCCTGCTTCCACAGACTTCAAACCTGCTGTTTACAGTCTCTCTCAATGACGTGACTTCTAGTTCCGTAGCATGGTGATAACCTGAAGCAGTGTTGTGGTGTGTGTCTGGCTTGAGATCCAGGCCCGGCCCCTGTCCAGACCCCTAACCCTCTAACTGTGACGTATCTACTTCCCTTCCCTCCTTTCATCCTTCCTTTTTTCCCTCCTTCTCCTTTCTGCTCATTACACTACTTTTCCTCTTCCTCTTCCCCCCCCCTCCCCACTTGTGTCCCCTCTGCTTTCCCCTCATTTTTCGCTTACTACTCTCTCTCTCCCCTTCTGCACCCTTTATCTGCTGTTTCCGCTGCTGGTGCTGTAGATAGTGTTGTCGTCTCTGCGCTACGGCATAATCTCGGGCTCCTGGGTTGAGCGGGTTCACCTGTGGCGCTTCAAGGGCGTCATTCAGTGCCTGCCCATTATCGCCACAACCTTCTGCTGTCACCCGTAAGTAAACCAAGGAAACCACCCCCGATATAACACCACCGTAAGGGCAGTGGAGGGGGGGTGGAGAGTGCCGATTTTGGAGCTAAAGGAAGCCCGATGTTTCCCCCCCCTGCAACTCCTTAAACGCTCCTCCCACCTACCTGATCCTTCCGCCCTCTCCTCAATCATCCCCATTTTTCACCTTTTTAATTCGGGTTTGGTCTGAGCCATGTCAGCTCTGTGTGTGTATGTGTGTGTGTGTGTGTGTTTGGTGGCAGTAGTAATAAGGCAGAGGAGTGTACCATAGTCAAGTTTCATCTTTGCCGCCCTCCCACCTCTGCCCACACCCAGGACGAGCAGCCTGAGTGTGGGTACGGGAGGCTGGAGGGTTATGGAGCGTTCTACTGCTCCTTTGGGATTTTATAAGATAACAAAAGGAGCAAGACGTTGGAAACACACACTGATCGAAAACCTGTGGGATAGTTTTCACTGATGTCTAGATGAACTTAAATTAAATCTGAAATTTATCATTTCAATGTTATTCATCAGGTATCACCTTCATGTTCATTAACTGACTTTGTTTTTTTAAAGCTATGACAGGTTTTTGTTCAGTATGGGGTTTCCATGTTCCTTTCCTCATTTTCTCTGGTTTTCTCTCCCCCATTCATTACTTCCATTATCTGTCTGTGGGCCGTCAGCATGGGTGCAGCCCCCCCCCCTCCCTCCCCCAACTTCTCTTCTTCATGCTCTTCCCCCCACTTGTGTTGATTTTGGTTTGGGCCGTAACTCCCCTTCCCCTCCCCTCCCCCCCTCCCCCCTCCTTCCCCTCAGATGGTGCTGTCCTCGTTCAAACACGGGCTGCTCAGCGGCTGGTGGCTAGGGCAGGTCAATGTGGTGCGCTGGGAGGGTGTGTTTCGCTGTCTCCCCATCTGTGGGATGGCCTTCGCCTGTCAGTCGTAAGTACTCCTCCCACCCCTCCACCCGCACAGTAATGAAACTAATGTTAAACAAAGACTGTAAAGAATTCTTAAGCTGGGAGCTCATTGTTTCAGAAAAGGGGAAAATTTGACCGTAGTCGTAAAAAAAAAAATCATGCAGTGGGTAGATGTTCGAACGTGGGCTTTTCCGCTCTCTAACTCCTGGGGCACAGTGAATCGAGTCTTTCATTGCTGTGTATAGAAATGGAGTCACAATTAGCGCACGCATACTTGCATCATTCCTTAAAGCCACAGCGGAGGGTTTTGGTGTCATGTATAGAAACACACAACAGATTTGTGGTGGAGATGGGACGGTCGGGAAGGGATTCCTAGTTGCAAAGGGAGGCTGCTTATTTAGCTAACATGCTTTTCACAGGCAGCTCATCCATTTCTAACCCCGCCGTCGGGTCTACCCTCTCAAGAATTAACCTCTTGTCATGAGACTTCAACTGTTTTTCATCCAGGCTACTGCTTTTATTCTTTTCTGATGTGAATGAAAAGTTTGTTTGAAAACGGTGTCGCCTTTCAGTCGTCAAGGGACTTTTAAATGTCACAAAAGCTAAAACATACATGATATATATTTTTTGCCTGATAGAAAAAAGGTTTTCACACCAGTCTTTTCATTCCATTAACTTTCCCCCACAATGACCTAGAGACCACATTACTTCATTTCACTTCTCACAGCTCAATCAGAGCCTCTCTGAGTCACAGCATTCATTCATTTCTCCATTTTCACCCATCTGCATGCTCTGTCACTGCCTCTTTTGTCCCTTTCCTCAACGCTTTTAGCGCTTGCTCTGCCTTGGTAGCGAGTCGAGCAGGTGAAGTTTAGCGTGTGAAGGTCTAATGGGGGAATCTGGGTGTAGGAAGTCTTATCTTGGATTTGAACGCGGCGCTTGGAGGAAAGATGTAGGGAGTGTTACGGTGAGGTCATTAGGGGCCAGATGTTTGGGTGGTGGTGGTGGTGTATGGGTTTGTTTGTGCGAGAGAGAGTGAGGTAAGTGGCAGGAGTTGGGTGACTGCAGCCCTGAGACTGAAACAAGACTTTAATTAATGTAATCACACAAAGCCAACATAATATTATGGTATTGCAAGGCGCGTTCATTAGCGAGCGAGGTGTGCGCACGCTTAAAGAGGAAGAAAGTGTGTGCCTGTGTGTGTTTACGCATGTGTGTTTTGTGCGTCAGTTCCCACTAGCAGCGCTGAGTGATATTTGGCAGGGTGATTTCTTGGCCTGCGGTCAGGCCGAGCGAGGCAAGCGCTCCGTTAGGAGGCAGGCAGCTTAAGCCAAACCACTAATCAACACATTGGACCGCCGCCATCTTACAGACACACACTGATGTATTCACAGGCTGATTAAACAGCTCTCAGCACATTGGATTTTTATTACATTCATGAAATGTGTTTACTTTCAGTTAAAACATTACTTAACATCACCATTATGTCGGGATGAGAGCTGGCCCTGTTGTTTTTTGGCTGAACGTTTGGATAGCGAGGAGCAGTTAGCTCGTAATAGAGGGACATAAGAAAAACATGTGCGGCAAAAATGTCCCTGTGTGATGCTACTGTCAGCATGCTTTAAGCTCCAAGTTAATGATGTTATCTGCAGCGTACACTCAAGCCTTCGAAAAAGCACACACACACACACACATACGTACACACACGCTTCCTCACATTGGCTTTGAAGTCGCCCTCCGTCATATTTCCTCAGTTTAAGGGCAGCGTTAAAGCAAATAAAAACACATTAGCCTCTGAATCTGGACTATTGAGTGAGTGACCATTAGGTGCTTTAGCTCCCCACTTACAATATGCCGTTTTATTTAGCCTTGGCTATGAGATTTACTGGTTTTGCAGATTAAACAAGCGTCAAGGAAAAGCACCACGGGACAGTGCTCGCTCATAAAACCAGAGTGTGTGAAAGAGAGACAGGCAAAGAGAGAACAAGAGGCAGAGAAAGTTATGGTTTCTCGCTCTCTCTCTCTCTCTCTCTCTCTCTCTCTCTCTCTCATTTCTTCTCTCTTGTTTCTTCCTTTCATATATATATATATGAGAGGAGGCAAGCAGTCTGCTAGGAAAGTTTATAATGCTCTAAAACCCGCCAGGCACTAGCTGTTATATATAAAGTCTGTAAATTCAACTGGTTAATGTGCCGACGGTCCGCTCCACGTCTCTCACAATCTCTTCTAGCACAGAGCAGAAAATGACAGAGGGAGACACCTGGGTTTACAAACAGACAGACAGTCAGTCTCAGGTTCAACGTCAGCCAGCCTTGACTACTGCACCCATTCTGACACACACACACACACACTTACATGTACACAAACACTCTCTCCATCCTTCACCCCCACTGCCATGACATTATTTCAATCCACTCCTATTTTAAAACTGCCTTTTGTGCTTGGAAACATTCATTTTAAGATAATTAATATAAACATTATTACATTACAGTTTCCACATGCTGCAAAACTTGTTGCGTTCATGTGCTTGTCAGATGTACTAACAGACTCACAGCTTGTATGCTGATGAGCTTTATGATCAGACACATAAGCATCTGTTTTATGTCTGGCTATATGGGTTTGGGGGCCCTGTTATTGCAGTTAATAATGACAAAAATACATACAAGTTTGCTAAAATTGAAAGGGAACTGCGTTAATTAGCAAATAATACAGATAATCACACTTTTACAGTAGTGAGTTTGCATGAATGACTTTAGGTTGGCTTAAGTAAGACAAAAAAAACTGATTTATGTCGATGATGACTTGCTTACAGTGTTAAAACTCTAATTGGCTAAACGATGTGTAGGATGCTGACAAGGACATGAGGAGAGTGATGCATCAATTGATTACCGAGTGGCACAAATTGGCCCCCATATGGCTGCTCATTAAAAAAAAAAAAAAAACCTACACAGCAGTCGCACCACCAAATTTTAAGCAAGTCGACTGTCATATGCTGCGTGTTGTGAGCTGTCGGAGCAGAGAAAACAATCACAACTCAGCGGATTCATGTAACACCCACGGGCCCCCACTTCCATGACTTTTCCCGCCAAAAGTCCAATAACGGCCGACAGCACATGAACGCACAACAGCAGCCCCAGTGTGGTGTTGTGTCACGCAGCATGCAGAGTGTGTTGGGCTGCTTGTCTCTCACAGGCAGGTGCTGCCGACCTACGACAGCCTGGATGAGCCGTCCGTCAAACGCATGAGCACCATCTTCACCTCGGCCCTCAACGTAGTCACCATCTTCTACATCACCGTGAGTGGGAAAAAAAAAAAAACGCACTTCCACCCGCACACCTGCCACCGCCATCCACACCGGTCACATTTTGCCTTCTGTCACCGCTGTCACATGGAGACGGTGATTCGGTGTCCTCTGGTGTCCTTTTTTATAGAATTCAGTGCCTCAAAAGTTATTAAATATTCTCAGCAGCTATTTTTAATGTCTGAAAGTATTTCTGTTTGTCAGAAAACTCTTTTTTTTATATTTGTATCAGTGGTGAAATTTGACCTTCTTTTAAACTGGCATTAAACAAGTCTTTGAAGGTGACGTCTCCATAAGTCAGCATAACAGTCTTATGCATGTGCACACATTTTCATTTAGAAAACAATAAGGAACATAATCACCGTTCTAAAATTCTGCTTTAGATGCTCCCTCTTTTTTTGCTTACTCCTTTTTTTTCCCCTCCTAACCTCTCTCTGAACCCTCCTCCTCCTCCTCTGCAGGTGGGCTTCTTCGGCTACGTCAGCTTCACCGAGAACATCGCGGGCAACGTGTTGATGAACTTCCCGTCCAACCTGGTGACAGAGATGATCCGGGTGGGCTTCATGATGTCTGTGGCCGTCGGATTCCCCATGATGATCTTGCCGTGTCGCCAGGCCATCAACACCATGCTTTTTGAGCAGCAGGTGAGCTTGAATGCCACTTAGACGCTTCCTATTCTGTAGGAGTACGAAAAAGGTTTGAGGACAGTTTACATGCTCAGTAAGTGTTTCCAAACGTTTGGCTGGTACTGTATGTATTATATTTCAATTTAATATTGTTATTTTTTTACAGTTTAACTCACTGCGTCATTATTGTGGCACTTGCATCCTCTCTGTTAGGCAGTTTGACAAGAGTGAAAAACAGAAGTTTGTCGCTCCCTGTAAACAGAGCCCTCTCCAAACACCCGCTATGTAACTTCACTGTGACGTCAATCGAATGTTTATCGTATCCCGGCACACAAACACATCTGACTTGTTAAAATCCTGTGACACATACTGTTTATTATGTAGTTTAGAGGAGCTTCTGGCACGTGAACTGTTACATTTCTCCTCTAGGGGAAGAGGAAGCCCTACGTTTGTGCAACCAGTAATTTGGATAATACTCATTTTGTGCAATATGATGATAAGAAATGAGGCCAAGGATATACTGTCATAGGACCGCAACATGTCAATGATTTTATTCTTCTATTTTTGTCTTTTCTTTTCTTTCTCTCTCTCTCTCACATTTCTCTGTTTTCTGTCTTACAGCAGAAGGATGGGACGTTCGCTGCCGGGGGATACATGCCTCCTCTGCGCTTCAAGATGATCACCCTCTGCATTGTGTTTGGCACCATGCTGGGAGGCATTCTCATCCCCAACGGTACATCCTGTGTGTGTGTGTGTGTGTGTGTGTGTGTGTGAACAATCAGGCATGGATTGAATGGATTGAAATTGTGTGTGTGTGTGTGTATGTGTGTGAGCTCGCTGACTGGAGGTCTTTAAGGTGCATGTGTTCCTTTATGTGGGCGGAGTAGCCGGGGAGCTTTACGACGTGTGTGAATGTGACTTTACGAGTCAGTGACTGTCACACTCTAACACAGTCCTTAAATCAGGGCCCTAACTTTTATCTCCTTTTAGACGGCAGACAGGAAGATAGGGCTATTATTCTCTCAGACTCTTTTCATTCTCACAAACACACACTCGCGCACACACACACACACACACACACACACACACACACACAGACAGATCAGTGTACACACTAATGCTGGCTCTCCGTCAGCTTCTTTGAGTCTTTTCGTCCCTCTCACAAACGGCTCCAAAATGGTGGCGATGTAAAGGTTAGCATGAGTTTATGTTTTATTCATCCTTTTATAGGGTGGCTGTTTGTTAAACTTTTAAATTGGGTGGACACATGGAGACACACACACACATACACACACACACACACAGCGGGTTTGGCTGGCCCTTTGTGTATCTAATCAGGCTAATAGACTGAGGAGAAGGGAGGTAAGGACCCTGGGGAGAATGGACACTAAATCTGAGGGAGACAATATGGTGTCCGTCCTCTGGATGAGCGATGGGTTTCCGGGCCCGACGCCCAGCCGGCCTGATCCTCAGACACAAGGGTGGGGCCAGGGCTCGCCGCTGCCAGGAGAAGGGTGCCATGGATGGGAGCCTGGGGCTGGGCGGGTGCTTGTTATGAATGGCAGAAGCAGGTATGAATGGAGCTAGCGATAAGGAGCGTAGTTTTGGGGAATTGCTTTGAGTTTCTTCAAGAAAGAGATACGGAACAGTGCGCTCAGCGGGACACAAACCCCTCAGCTCCGCCAGTGTTGGTGACATGCTTTGATCAGCGGTGCCCCCCCCCACATTCCCAATCAGATGGGCTCAATTAGCTTCGTCGACAGATCATGTTCCAGATGTGTTTATTTCAATTGATTTTGTTAAGTGAACTCTATATAAAAGTGGACATTGTGATGATTATTTTTCATATAATTCTCAGTGTTTAGGTCATTTTGGTTAAGTTTGCTATCACTTGGAGTGGCAGAAGCTGGATCTCTCAACAATTTATCCATTACTTTAAGCTAATAATTTAAATACTATGTGTGACTTTAGCTAATTGTTTCATTTGTTTATCCATTATGTGTAGCTAATTATTTTAACTGTTCATGCATTACTTTAAGCTAATTATTTCAACAGTTTCTGTCTTACTTTAAGCTTGTAATTTTAGCTGTTAATGTATGACTTTTGGCTCATTATTTTAGCTAATTATTTTGACTGTTTTTGGTACATTTAACTCATAATTTAACCATTTATCTCTTACTTTTAGCTCAAAATTTCAATTATTTATCCATTACCTGTTGCTAACTTTTCACCTGTTTAACAACCATACACCCTGACAACTGCAGAAGTACCCCCTGGTTGGGAATCATTGTTCTACAGGACAACAACATAATGACTTTATGAATCTATTCTGCTTTTGTTTCTCCTCTTAGTGGAAACCATTTTGGGTCTGACTGGAGCCACCATGGGCAGCCTCATCTGCTTCATATGCCCTGCTCTCATCTACAGAAAGATCCAGAAGAATGGCATCATCTCTCAGGTTACAGAATTTGCACTTCCTTAATCATTTCCTCATTGAAAATATGTTTATTCACTGTTTTTGACCTGTCGTGCTGCCACTTGTTCTCTCGTCCCTGCAGCTGGTGCTTTGGGTGGGTCTGGGCATCCTCCTGGTCAGCACCTTTACCACCCTCTCGATCTCGGCCAGGAGCCCCGGGGTCAAAGTTCAAGCTCCTCCTCCTCCAGCACCTGACAAGAACAACCTGCCGCTACCAGACCTCCCTCAGCTCCACGGTAAAGATCATGACCCGCACTAATGGCTGGCATTCACTTACCCACTTGATGGACTGTGGATGAAAGTGGTTTACTAATGAGCCATGGAAACATTTACCTCAACGGGGCCAGAGTCAGGGTTGTCTGCGGCGTCTGAGATTGGACAGCAGTGCTGCATGTAATTATTTCATGCAAAAGGCACCGGTGGCAGGAGAGACATATTTACTTCTCATTTTATTTTCAAAGTCATGGATCGCAGCACACTAAAAGAGGAACTTAAAGTGAATGCGAGCCAGTAGCAAGGGGCCAGAAAACAAAAGCACAAAGCTACAGTGTAGAGAGAGAGAAAAAAAAAAAAGGTTTCTTTCATCTCTGTAAGAAGAAAAGATGGAGACAGACAGAGTGACTGATAGACAGACAGGCAGGGTGAGGAGATAACCTCTTGATAATATCTGAGAGCAGCGCTGAGTGCTTGACATTGATGGAGCGAGAGTGATGCCCTTCAAACTCCAGCAATTTTTCTCTATCCCTCTACCTCTGTTCATTTCTACTGCCACCCCCTCCCCCCAAAAATACATTGTCTACACCCCCCCCCCCCCCCCCCCTATCTCCTGTGGCAGCTATAAAATGCCTGCAAGCTCTGACTGTATAAAGGGAAGGGGTTGATATGGGGTTGGGGAGGGTGCTAGGATGCAGATAGAACAAATGGAAATGAGGAGAGGAAACCTAGGAGTACGAAGGGGAGTCCAGACAGTTCCTCATCCTCACCCTGTCCTTCTCAACAGATTCTTTTTCTAACCTGTTCACTGACACCAGAAAAGTCTCTTTGTCTCCATCTTTCAGTGTCTTTCTCTCCGTCTGAACCCTTGTTTGATTTTACTGCGTTCTTTCCACCCATCTTTGTAAAAATGAAACCCATGTGCACTGACATCCACATCCATTTCCTGTTTGTCACTTGAAATTTTGATCCATCTCCCTTTTCTCTTCTCTTCTCTCTCTCGATCATTTATTATACCTTACCAATTGTGTCAGTCTCGCTATTGTCAGTGTTTGCTGCCACCTTGTGGAATTACTAATCAGAAATACGACCATGTGAGATATTCCTGGGTGTTATTTTGTTTTAATGTTAGCAGTTAATGTGCACAATAAACATCACTGTACAAGAAAATAAAGAATACATGTCAGGGTTAGTATTAAATATAATGCAATACAACAATGTAATATTTCTCAGACAAGAGAAAATACCGGAATAAATGAGCTGTCACGTTTATGGTTCTTTAATTTAGTTGCAGTAATGTGTCTCATATTTTTCAGACTGACTATGGAGGCTGAGAAAATGTAGGAAAATTAAAAAGCCCATCAGCAGCAGTACTAAAGAAGAGTAAAAAATATCCCACTAAAACTTAAATTTTATGGTTTTATAAATCTGTTAGTAAAGGAGAAACAGAGTTTGGCAAAAGGATTTCAGAAATATGCTGACATCACGTTTTCATAGACATCCATCGTCAGTAGTTTGTGTTATAATAGGTTATTTTTTGTGTGTCTGCATATAGATATGCCTCCAAACAAGAAGCCAGTGGAGATAGAAAAACCAGACCTCCCAGCTGATGAGGTGGTACAACCGGTGAAGAGGGACCCGGTTGAACCCCCTCAGATTAAAGGACCAGTGGAACAACCTGAGAAGAAGAAGGAGGAAGAGGTGCAGTTGGACCGTCCCGATGCCGGTAAGGAAACTTAAACCAGGGCTGGACTTTGAGCTGATTCTTCAATGAACTGTGTAAAATTAATGATGTCTTGTCTGTTCACACAGGCGTCGCAGTGCCAGAGGCAGAAGCCCATCGCCATGAACCACCCATCCCTCACGACGAGGTCCAGGTAGACACAAGAAAGAACAATGCAGAGCTGGAGGAGGACAATAAACAGCCGGTCAACCCTGCAGGAGGAGGTGAGGAAGAACCCAATAGAGATGAAGAGCGTGCTGTGGAGGTAGAGGGAAAAAAAGAAGCCAAGGATGAAGAGAAACTGAAGCCTGTACATGCGGTTGTGAGGAAAGAGGAAGTGGACATTGGCGGTGGTGAAGTCTTGTCCAACGAGGTGCTGGAGAAGCCGGTTGGAGAAGCGGGCAAAAAGCGAGATGTTCCCGCGCTGAAAGAAGCAGAGAAGCTAGATCCTTTGAAAGATGCTGGAAACGCAGCAGCTGTAGGGGAGCAAGTCGACAAAGTGGACAAAGCTGCAGTTGCTGCGGGGAAAAGTGAGTATTTGTTGCTGTTCTTGTGTAACTCTATTCCGAGCCAAAAGACAGTTCCAGAAAAAAATGCAACACTGACCTTGACCTTGAGATATTTGGTGATCTTTCAGTTCCACCTCCTGAAGGAGAGCATCGCCCCGTTGCAGACGATCCTCCGGCTGGGGACAGCAAAGATGCAGCGGATGAGAAGATGGAGGGTGAGTGGAGAAAACTTGTGGAAGTCAAGGTTTTAGGTCCTTCAAATTCTGTGACATTAAATTTAAAAAAAAAAAACAAAACAAGTTGCACTGCAGGGCTACTTTGGTGATACATTTTTAATTTTAAAATTCTACAATTGATTGGATGTGGTGTAGAGTTTGATAGAAAAACATGAACAGTTTTAGCGTCTTTCCCTTGGAGTCAAAAGCTTTCAACAATCATATAGCTAAAAACTTGTGAACTTGAGAAACTTGTCTCTGTAACAACAATAGACTCCATAGACCAGAATGCAACACAGCTGCTGCCTTGTGGGGATAATACTGTGGCCCCTTTTAAACAGTAAGGCCCAGCACATGACTGTTTTCTGTTTAGCCTTAAGTGGAAAAAAGGCCTACTGTAGTGAGTTTAAAGTCATTCTTAAAAATATATGAACTGAAATACAAGAGATAGAGGCAGACTGTGAGTGAGTGGGCACAAAAGAATGAATTACAAACACTTTGTTTAATTGGCTAATTCAGGCTGTATCTCAACACACTTTAAAGGATTTATCTGTGGTCTTCTCATCTCACTTTGCTTGTTTCATCAATGTGATCTCATCTCTTTGATCCCTTCTTGCTTATTGTACCTGTTATTATATTTAAGGTACAAATGGTGTAAAAAGCAGGAGAGGTATTCAAATCCGCTTCTTTCTACTACTTCCTGACCTTGCTTGATACACTCGGCAGTCTTTTTTGGCTTTGGTTGACTTTCTTATTCTGTTGTTTACTTTTGCCCTCTCTCTCCTCCTCCATCTTTACCCCTTTTGTTCTTTCTTTTCTCTGCCGGACTCCTATCACAGTGATAAAAAAGCTGGTTGCAGGTATGAAGTCCCTCTTGCCTCTTCTTCTCTTTATCTTGGTCTGTTGCTCAGATTTTCTGTAATTCACACAGTGGGCCATTTATCTGTTAAGTTTATAGATAATTCTATATACATGTAGTTATATATATATTTGTGTTTCTATCATATAACTAAATAATGCACTCACCCCATCCTCTAACATAGTTCTCACTCTTAGTTTATGTTTAAAGCTTTATTTTAGAGATGTACGTTTGAATGGATCCGTGTTAGTGCAAAGCCATAGAGGAATATTGTCTATTTCCCTCCCCCTCTCACCTAGAGACTGGCCCTAGATCATCCTAACTAAGCTTTTTACAGATCCCTAACTTCTGCAAAGTTCTCAGAATAGCTCGTGACTTGTTTTAACTCAATGTTTCTGTCTCCATGTAGAGGGCCAGCTGGACCACGCGGTGCTACTGCAGGTGATCAAGCAGCAGCAGGAGCAACAGAAGAGACTTCTCGACCAGCAGGAAAAACTGCTGGCTGTCATAGAAGAGCAACACAAGGAATTCCACCAGAAACAGCCTGCTGGTGAGTACACACAGAATGTCTCACAAAATTTAGTGCACACACATAAACCGAGAGCGCAGTTATTAGAAAGTGGTCGTTGCGTTCAATTTAAAATTGATTTTATGTGTTTATTACTTAAAGGGGCTGCTCAGGAAGGCGAGACAGAGAAAGGCATCCAGGAACACTTGGAGGCGATGGAAGGTGGAGCAGCAAAGCCCAAAGACTCTGGTCTGGCTTCAGAATTGAAGCAGCCCAAGGACGAAGCTGGAGCAGTTGAGCCTCACGCAGCTGTGGCCCAGAATCAAGCTCAGGTTGGGGATAAGGCTGCTGAGGTTGGGGATGTTAAAGTAGTTGCTCCAGCAGCTTACAAAGAGGATGACCCTGTTAACCCTGTTGCACCCGGAGGAGAATCCCATAAGCAGATAGAGCTGGGGGCGAGGGGAGTGCCACTGGGAAAGAAAAAACCTGACGACCGTCAGCTCGTACCTCAGAATGAACAGGTAGCCCAACTTAAACATGAGGAAAGCAACCTAGATGAAGAAAAAGAGAAAATTAAAAATGAAATGATAGAGAACGAGGTTCAGGCAAGACTGGAAGAACAGCTTAAGAAGGCGAATCAGGAAAAGCTGGCCATAGAGAAGGAGTTGGAGGAGAGGGCAGAAAGAGAAAGGATAGAAAAAGAGGTGCAGATAAGATTAGTAAAAGAACGACTGGAGAGGGAGAGACAGGAAAAGCTAGCCAAAGAACTGAAGTCGGAGAAGGAGAGAGCTGAGAAAGAGAGGATAGAGAAAGAAGTGCAGGCAAGGGTGGAGAAAGAGCGACTGGAGAGGGAGAGGAGAGAGAAGCTGGCCCGAGAACAGGAGCTGGAGAAAGAGGCAAAAGAGAAACTCGCACAGGAGAAGGCTACAGAAGAGAGACGCCAGCAGGAGATTCAGAAAGCAGACAATGAAATACATGAGAGAGCGAAGAAAGAAAAGGAGGTGGAGGAGGCGCGTGAGAGGCTAGCCCAGCTGCAGAGAGCTGTAGAAGCCAAAAACGCAGCGCAGGGGGCTCAGAGAGAAGACGGCGAAGCTTTGAAGAAAGGAGGAAGAGACCTCAAAGAGAAAGTCGGCGCTCCGGCGGATCCCAGGGAGGACGCGGACGACGGGGCCATCAAAGCCGAGGCTCACCCCCAGGGCTCCCAGGAGAAGCTGAGGGACCAGGGAGAGATGGATCTAAGGCGGAGGCGCAGGGAAGTGGGACCCAGAGAGGATGGAGAGCCCCCGGAGAAGCCTGGGGTGTCCAGGGGGGTGCCTGGGCTGGAACCCCTGCTGGAGCTGGGGGGCTCAGACCTACATGCGGCCCTGGAGGAGCAGCTACTGGCCGGGGCGATGGTGCACACAAGGCAGATTAAGCAAGTCTCAACGGATAAGGAGGCGAAATAACACACCTTACGCACACACACACAGATTCTCACTTAACAGTTGGACAGCAAGTTGAACACATACTGTGTACTTTCTACAGAACCTCCTGATACTGTGGACCATGATATTGTTGCCTTACAGCCTCTCCTGCCTTCAGAACGTTGTGGACAAAGGACCATTTTTCTTCTTTTCTTGATACTGTGTTACAAACTAATCACAGCATCTTAAGCAGTCCAAGTGGTTGTTTGCTGTGACAGTTTGTATCACTCTGTAAGTAACCCAAAGTCTTTATTAAAGAGCAAAGAGTATGTAAATATTAACTTATTTTTGTCTTGTGAGGGGAGAATTTTGAAGAAGTTACTTTTAAAATGTATATAAATCTATGCAAATACAATTCTATGGAGTGCATTAATGGGGAAAATATATCACTTTAATTCCTTTTTTTTTTCTTCATTTACCAGCTTGTAGAGTCTTTCTGTAGGATGTGCTATATTGTCTCCTGTGCTGTTTTTTTTTGTTAAGTTCAGGTCAATTTGTGTGTTCATTTTGTGTTCATAAATACTGTAAATCTTTGTGATAGTTTCTTTTTATTTACCACATATTGAACGCAATGTGGGATCAAGCCCTTTCATAAGTGTTGTTTCAAATGAAAGCGGCTGTACTCTGATTCATGCTGGAGCTACAAGGTATAGTATAGTGTAGCCTTAATGTTCGATAAACTGTACAATGAAGCAGCTTAATTCAGACTGTCTGGGTCCATGACTCTAGTTAGTAATCATTCTGTTTTCAGTATCTCTTCCCTGTTGATTTTTTTCAGTGCCTTGCAATCCATATGCTGCAGTCGTGTTTTATCAAAGGAAAGGTTTTTCTCAATTTGTGGTCTTTTGTTTGCTTCCACTGGGCCTCTCTTGCTGTAAACAGTACAGTAATTAGGAGGAAATAAGATCCAAGGTGGAAGGAAATGTTGACTGTGTTTGTAGTAACCAAGCTTCTCTGAAAATTCCTCCATCAGTCAGCACTTCCAACACATGTTGGACCTTTTCTTTTTACAAGAGGCTATTTTTCTGACTATTTTTCTATGTGCATTGTTTTTCCTGTACATTTTGCTGATAAGAATGAATAAAATATATATTACAACCACGGTTGTTGGTCTGTGTTCAGACAAACAGAATCAGAAGGTTTTTTTTATTCACATCTTTACATTACAGAATTATATGGTTCTTGCGTGAGAAATAGAAGCACTGAAAAACACATACTTGCTTGATTGCAACAATATGTAAAGACACACATTCAGTTCATTCACAGGTACAAATAGTGCAGGTGCTGTTTCATCAACATCAGAGAGAATACATGCAGTGTTACAAGTCCATTCAGCAATTGCAAATTCTTCTCCCACAACACTGAACAGCTGATATTTGAGGACGCTCTGTTGAATTCACTACTCAAACACAGCCAGGATGCTTTCCACTCATTTGGCTTTTTTCTTGGCCTGTAAGAAAACAGATGATGAGCACATATCACCATTTAAAGTGACCAGCAGAGGGATTGTTGACTTTATCACTTACTGCATTTGCAAAACATGACTTCAGTGCTTGAAATTCCTTGGCACACAAGTCCTTCTGCAGTTCCTGTCTGCCTGTCGTGGTAGCTGCCACACACTTTCCATAAACTGTTGCCTAAATCACACAAGATGACATTAGACAAAGTCAGTCAGACAATGTCAATTACGCTTTCTCATTGATTGTGAAAAAACATCAAAGATGGCAGGTAAATTGGCAATAAAAATCAGTAGAGTATATTCTGTAGACTGCATTGTTCCATTTCTGTTGAATTGTACTTATTTTATCCTATATATATATAACATTTTCAATCCAATTTCTCTCTTTGTAGCACAAGAGGGGCTGTACCTACATTTCATTGTGCAATCCTGTTTTATGTCAGGGCAATAAAGCTGTACCTACCCACCCCAAGAAAAGCCCTAGCCCAAATATATGCAACAATAACATTAGATTCAATAAATACAAACAGGGCAAACAGTTTTATAGCCAAACAAACAAACTAATCCAAAAGTCTTATATATCCCCTTCTATATTTTCATGACTGACAGTCACTCTGCAGTATCACTGTTTTATCAGCTGCAAAACTAAGAAGATCATAGACTACACAATGATTTTTGTTGTGCAACTGTTTTGCTACAAACCATATGGGTGATGTTTGAATGGTGCTCAGGAACAAAATGTGGGATATTTTTGCTCTTTTGAAAACTCAAAAAATATACATATATATATATTATTATTATAAATTATTTAAGATTCATTATCATTTATAACTGCAAATGGTGACTAATAAGTGAATGTAACTATCAAGCAATTATTTACTATTTACAGCCCCCAAGAAGTTATTACTAAATCTTTTGGGTGAAGCTAGAAGACAAAAAGGCAAAATAGCACATTGAATGTCTCAGTAGGATAAAGTAAAACATCTGTAATAGTATGAAGTAGTGTTATAACAACACCAATTATAAAGCATTTTTTCAAAGACTTTTTTTAACAGGCTGCAAAATACTGAGACTGCATTCACACTGGATAGGCTTTGTGTATGTAAGTAGACCATGAGGATGTTTAGAGCCGAGCCAGGCTGACCAGTTCAAAACTTTAATGACTATGAATCATTAATAAAGGATTAAATGTTTCACACTTTCTGATAAGTCATCAGGTCTGCAGTTATACTTAATGAGTCATTCATGAAGATAATTCAAGTCTGCAGTTATGAATGTTAATAAATTGTTAATAAATGGATGCCCTGCAGCCCTTTCTTTATTTATTTCTTTGCTTCTATCTTTCTTTATGTGCAACAACAGCAATAATTTCATTGTCTGACATACCGATGAAAATAAAACTTCATTAGCTGAGTTTCTCGATTAGATTGTGGCTGTGAACATCTGAAGTTGGCTGAATATTAGAGACGCATGTGAATTCATAGTAAATTAAGTTATTATCTTGTCAGCTGGTTTTCAGTGAGTGGCATACGCAGCTAGCCAGACTGAATTTTTGTATGAAGTGAACATATTTAAATTGCTAAGATATGCCAGCATCCCAGCCCTCTTCTTGTCAGTACTCACCTCTCCCGCACACTGCGCAAAAAGCTCCGGAAAAAGTCTCATTCTCTCCCGGCTGCGACTCCACACATTTGACCCAGACATGGTGCTGTTCAGGTAGGTAACGGCTGGTCCGTTAGGCTTTCAAGCCAAGTGACGTGCACGATAGAGAACAAGCGAGTACCCGGAAACCGTTGCTGCTTCACAGTTAACGTTAATGTACTAGGGAATTTACAACGCTTTTCAATGAAAAATACATAACGACGGGCAGACAGGCCAGCGCCATATTGTTGACCCTGTCATCAAGGAAACGTCCGGCTGAATATTCGGCAATGTGATTCGTTCATTTCCTTATCAATCAACGCGTGAGTGTTAGTTTTCATGAAGCCGATTCGCTGGTTTTCGACCTTTAAGCGCAACCAGAAAGCCAATAAAAGATCTAGTTTTGCTACTTGACATTGTCTGATTGGCTAGCTGTCACCTCAAGCTCCGCCTCCCCCCTCGTACACTGGAGAGGAAGATGAGTAACTAGCCAGGACTGCTAAATCATGGCCACATTTATGGAACGATTAGCTTTTCTTCAGAAAGTAAGTGCTGTTTACAGTCATTATTAGTGGGGAAAACAATTAACAGCTGAATGGAGCATGATGACTATGACGCAGCGTTAATGTGTCTGTTTGAAGCTGTTTAGCTGTGCCATCATTAGCTTTGCTAGGAACTTAGCCTGGCTGCTAGCTAACAGCATGAAGAAACACATTTGGCATGTTTTTCTGCACATCCCAGGTTTGTTTTATTAAAGTATTATAGCAGAAGGCATGCATGCATCGGTTTTAACTGTCAAGTTGGGGAAAACTAAACTGGCAGTCACACCCCGGTGTCATGCCAAGTTTTGTTTCCATTTCAGACTTTATTTCACAGTTTTGTGGACCATACAGTTGTCATGGGATACACACTTTTACACAGCACCGTCACTGTTAGCTTTGAACTTGTGTGATCTAGACTGTTGTCCACCATCTCTCCCTCCTTACTGAAGGTCCCGACTCTGATGAAGGCCACAGCAGATGATGAAAACCCATGTCCTGGCTACCTTTTCCAAGAGATTGGAAGTATCCTTTGGCAGCATCAGATGTGTTTCATCTAGCAGCCCTAACTCTGCAACTTCCGAAAGCCATGCAAATAATATGTTGGCTCACATGACTCAGTGCAAGTAAATTAATTTAGCTGAAAGCTGTATAAAATGGTTAAAAAATACACTTATTATCTGGATTAAAGTGTGGATAAGCTTATGAAGTGGAAATTAAATGGTAATGCTATGAACATTATGGTTGAAAGGGGTTGAAATGGCTGAAATCAAAGCTCAGTGATACATCTCATGAAAAGTGTTCAGTGAAAATAATTATAAAAGAAAAAAAAAAGCACATCCCTAATATCAACTCAAGAGTTAATGAGTTGCTAATAATGACATTCTGAGTCTGTGACGCTACACGGTCATATCCTTGACCATCATCACACTGTAGAAATCTCCCATGAGTCTTCAGGTTGTGGTCAGTGTTTGTTGGAGTATCTTCTGGAGAGGCTGCAAGTGGAGTCCTGTCATGTCAAACTCAAGGTGAGAGCAGTGTTATAACTCACAATTCGTTCCATAAAATTGCATTAAGGTTGTCAGTCTATGAGTAACTCAAGGTTTTATTCCTGCTCCTGGTGTTTTAAGGTGCTGAAGATCTTTGTCCATCTCTGTGGCCACGGCTCCAACCATTTCCTCACAGAACTCAGAAGGAATTCCACTTTCATCCAGCAAGCATCAGGTTAGACATCAGTCACTTTGAACTGTTTGCTACATTGAACTCTCTCAGCACTCTGCGGCCGCTCTGTCACTTGAATATTCATTTTGTTCGCTGCTGCTGGCTGTTTTTCTCCCTTAAGTTTACAGTGGCCCTCCTGATCCCATCCATGGCACAGCATTGTACCAGAAAGTGAGAAACACAGCACAGGTAAGACGTACAGAAGATTCTGTCTCATCATCATTTTAATACAAGTCATAAATCTGTGACAGCAAGGCAAACACACACTCAGTTTCTTATTTACCTGTTTGCAGGAAGTAGCCCGGCTGCTTTTCACAGACATGATTCCCACCAAAAGCGGTGTCTCCCCACTCAATATAGCCCCCCCAACAATGGGTGAGTAATAAAAAAACGTAACTTAATGAAGACGACGATACATGGCACACACCGTTAAGTAACACTGTCACGTAGGATTGGGGATTAAATCCAAATCCAGCATTGAATCTAATTACTGGATTCCATAAATACAATAGGTTCCCTGTGTCTCTCTGTTCAGGTATGGGCTCAGCTGCTTCCCACAGGTCAGGAATGCAGGGATTTGGATACAATCCAGGGAGGCAGGGGACAGGTGAGTGACACCGTTACCTCCATCACAATTCACACAAATCGTATCTTCTTCTGTGTACAGTCCTGTACCTTTTACTTTCTGTACCTGTGGCTGTCAGGAGGCAGTGACACCCTGCTGGATAAGATCCAGAAAGCTGCAGAGGTAGTGGCCAGTGCTGTCCTTCCCCCAACTGAGCACCAGGGCATCCGTCTCCATGACAACCATTATCGGGCCGTAGTGGCGCCCTCTGCGCCCATAGAGGTGGCCGTGCCAGCTTGTGCCTACAATCTGCCTGCTCGCAGACCAAAAGGTGAGACATTTTTAAAAATAACTTTTTAATATTTTATTTGCACACGCATAATACATGGGCTTATGTTGGGCTAATGAAGCTTGAATCTCAAATCTTTAAGTGTTAAATACAGATGTGAATCATAAATGTTCACAGTGTCACCACTACCTACAGCAGTGACCCAGAGGTGCCCAGGGCAGGTGGGAGGTGGCTGGGAAGAGACAGACAGCGGAAACAGCTCCTCTCACAACTCTTCTCAGGACATCGCAGCCAACAGCCGGGCATCTGTGGGCAGCAAGTCAGCAGGCACCGGCAGCCAATCAGGGGCCAGTAGAGAAAGCAGTGGGGACCTATCTGAGCGGTGAGTGGCAAAGTCAACCAGTGACGTTTTAGAGCCAGTAGATTTATCTTGGAACGTCCTGTGTGCAGTTATGTCATGATTTCTAGGTCGCTGTGTGCAAATTAAATTGATCTATTGTTATTGTCACATCTCTCTTGAACTCTGTCTGCTCTTCAGGGTGGAAGCCTTGCAGTTGGGGGACTGTGGCCAAGAGATGGCGCTCATCAGCAGACTGTCTGAAGGCTCCAGAGTTTTCCTGTCCCGAGAGGAGAGCCAGCACTTCATCAAAGAGTCAGTGCATCCAAAATCAGATCAAGAGTAAAATAGTTTAGCTAATTGTCCCTTTATGTACTATATTATATGTCTGTTTTCTTTCCCTTTAACACAGTGTGTAATTGTTGGGATTTGTAGCCTGATTTCAGTCTTTTTTTTAATCTGTCAGGTGCTCCATTCTTAACTGTGAGGTCGTGGTGGAGTTGCTCTCAAGCAGGCTTCAAGATCCATCAAACACCATTAAGATGGTAATAATGTTTTACCATCTAGTGAACGCCTGTTTCTTAAAGATATTGTACAACCCTAATATATTGTATTTCTCCAATCCTGCAGCGGGCACTGTGTGCAGTAGCATGCCTCATGACCTCTGACCTCCTCTCTCTGGAGCAAATGTTTGCTGCTACACAGCGAAAGCTTCGTCAGCTAAGTGAAGGGCCACCTGGACCCGTGGCCAACAAAGCCACTAAGGTATAAAAGAGACAGTGAGAAAAAAGCTGCAAATGTTGAAAACTGATAGGACACAACTAGAGAAAATTTTTTTTCTTCTTATCTCCTCCTACCAGATTTTGCGACAGTTCGAGGCTCTGATTTGTGGATCTTTACACGCTACCAGGCAGGAGCAAACTGCAGCCGCAAGCAGCAGCAGCCATCAGGCACCATCTAATCAACTTCCTACATCTACATACTCAAACCCTTTACTTCAAACCCACTCTGCTGATGACAAAAACCTCAAACATTATCAGGTAAAGGACCTCCAGCCTGATATCTCACCTGCAGATATCAATCACCCATCTTCCCCTTCTAGTCTGGCCCGCAGCGGCTCCTCAGGGGAGCCGATGAATGACGATGACAAGGGGTCTCTCATTCAGCAAGAGTTAACGCAAAGCCAGGTAGAACCTGTCAGGACTGCTGAGGTTAAACCAGCGGCTGAAGATCAAGAGTGTAACACAGACAGGAGCTCTTCCCCTCCCTCTGAGCTGCAGAGTGAGCAGCCCTGTGTGAGCAGAGTGTCCTTGTTCAGTGGTATGGAGCTGGTGACCAAGGGAAGACCGCTGTGTGACAGGCGTCTCAGTGAGGGAGAGACATCCCAGACAGAGACTGATACGGAGAATGACACTTTAAGGGAGAATCAAGCTGTGGATACCTCTGACAGTCCAGTGGACTCGTCTCTCCCTTGCATCAGTAAAACCAGTGAGGATGCTTCTTCAATTTGCAGTCCAGTTGTATCTGGTAGCAGCCAACCAGTATCAGCCTTCTCATTTCTCAACTTTTGACCACAGAGAGACCAACTTTTTACAGCTGGAACTGTTAAACCAATGATGTCAAAAAGTATTTCTTTTCAGAAATATATTTAATTGTATGAACGAACATCAGATCTGTAAGGTTATAATTAAATAGACAGCTTATTCACTCACGTTTGGGTTTTCTGTTCTTATCTGTATGGTGCCTCCTCGGAAGCTGTACTTTAGCAGCAGCTTGAGTCAGGAGAAAAAAAATTCTTTTAAGTATGGATGGGTGCAATCCTGCTGTCTGTTTGTGTCTAATTTCTCACAAGCATTTCACAAGTATGGTTGTCTTGAATTACAGGTTATTACTGACAGTTGCTTTATCTCAGGATTCCTTTTAGGTAATTGAAACAACTTGTACGCCTCTGCAGCACGCCGTGAACCTCTGAGGGGGAGAATCCCTCCATGTGTAATTTGCACTACAATTGCTTTTCTTATGGATTCATAAAACTACAAATGAGAGTTGTCTTCCACTCTTTTTTTTTTTTTTTGGTACTAAGCTATTACATTATGTTAATGTAAATGTTGTCTGAGTGTTAGTTTACAAATTATTTATTATGTCTAGCCTGTATTGATTAAAATACACTATGCTTATAAAACACTTGTTTGGGGAACTAATGGAGGAAATAATTATTGAGATTAGTGTGTGTGTGTGGAACTGTGTTAGGCTAAAAATCTGCAAGCAGCATAATGCAAAATATCTGCAACTTCATGTCACCAAATAAAAACCTTCAGTATCTCACCATTGTTATTTCAGTGATATACTGTACTGCAGTGTTGAGTACTGTGGAATGTAGTATGAATTACAGGTCCAAATGGTAATCCAGCCTACCAGTATGAACAATGAATGCTACTTGTGTTTTTTTTTTGTTTGTTTCAGTGAACTCAAGCCATGCTGTTGCACATGTACAGTAAGAATGCTGATGAACAATAAAACATGCTGTATTTTTTTGTTACAGCACTAACCATTACATAAATGTAACAGTGTATTTAATAAAACTGTAAATTTATCAGTGACATGTTGCAGACTTCGCTTTCAGCAACGCTTTATTTCAATGTCAAATGATTTGGAAAATTACATAAAATATGAATCACTATCACATCTTATTTTATTTGCAACACAGTGTACTGGTCATATTAAACCATCCATAAACCAGTATGGGTGACAGGCTTTATGACACACGCATACACACGATATGTTGAATGTTTAAAAGAAGTAAACACCTGGTAACTAATCTGGAGAGCCTTTTCTCGAGGGCTTATTTTTGTTAGGAGTCCTACGCTGAGCACGCCACTGACTGAGCCACTGACTGAGCCACAGACTCCTGTGCTTGCTGTCACAGCTCTATAATTAGCCAGGGTCTAATCTGAGGTTGGATTTTGGTGGTGAGGCTCATGAAGATTCTCTGTTCTGTTACCTTGAACCCACAGACCTACCACACCTAAATGTTCTTGAATCATTAAAATAGTGAAAATTACCTGCAAAGAACAGTATCTAACTTTATCACTTTGGTTAGAGAAAACACATAAGGCCTAAAATGTTGTTTAACAGGATTGTTTTGGCAATGCTCTTTGGGAGTTAATCTGTTGGCCTCCATCGACAACTCCCACTCCACAGACACAAACATGCGACTGACTTCCCCGGTTGAGAGTAAACAGAATGAGGAGTTATTGAGTAAAGTGCTTCGCTTTATTTAGTTTTGCAAGCACTTTGGATTATCACACTTTTCTTGTGATTAGCACCAATGAAAATGTCCACGCATCATCAACGCACGCATGTTAAGAGAATGATACCTCTTTATAAAGTGCACAGGGTGCGTGCACACACACACACACGCACGCACACACACGCACAAACACACATACACATCAATACTGCACAGTAAACCACAGTGGCTGGGCCATGGAAAGGCGGATGTGCTTATGGTCTTCACAAATGGTACATGGCAAGGTGGGGATGAGCCTTCATGCCCAAAATCTGTAAACCTCCCCACACATCATCCCCTTCCCCCTGACCCGAGTGTGTCGCTTGAGGCTTTCAAGGAGGGGCCACCGTGCTGCTAAAGTCAGCACTGATGGGCGAGGGACTAAAGGTCAGGAAAGGGGTCACAGGTCACGGTCATGTCGAGCCCGGACGTCCTCTGGTCTGCAGACTGCTGAAGTGCGCCTCCCTCAGGACTCTGTTGATGTAGTCATAGGAGACACTGCTGCCGTCTCCATGGAAACCGTGCTGCAAGGAGCTGGCAGAGTCTTCAGGCTTTGGGCTGAGTGAGGACTGGGAGATGCAGTTGTTCTGGCTGTGTATGCATGGCCTGGTGGTGGCCACTATTGCTCTCTCTGGACTGCTGATCCCATTACTGCTGTCACTGCTGGAAGACTGCAAACACAGATCCAGAGATGGGCTTTGATTTTCAGCCTTGTGGACGGATGCAGATGCTGTAAATAAAACATCCTGAGCTTTTCCTGGCATTTTAGCTGTGCATGTGCAATGCAGAGTCACATGTATTTATATGGTCTATCCATAAATGTCAGTGGGCTTTACACTATAAACTGAGAGATAAATGACCTTAGTGGAAAATTTGCTTTTCTCTCAAGTATTGACCTTGATCACACATTCCAATGAAATCTGGGTAAACCTGTGCCTGAGTGATGCTCTAAAGATCTAAGAAAGAATCATTTCAGCCTCACCTCTGAGTCCAAATCTGACACAAGCAGGCTGGGACCCCCTCCTGACCTCTTGGCCTGAGGACTCAGCTGCTGGTCCTCCTCACTGTCACAGCTACGGTGACGCTTCCTGTGAAAAACAGGAATGGAAGAAGATAAGAGTATTGTAGAGTGAACATGTGAAGTGAAGGAGATAGTGTGACAGGAACGATGCAGAGAGGGGGGGTGGAGGATTGGGCGGAGAAAGGCAGAGTACCAGAAAGAGGAGACCAAAAATAGCAACACACACACACTCAGGCAGTTACATGATCAGACATGTGGCACTCCCATTATAAGAACACATTGATTAACATACCTTCACTTGGGTATATACAGAGCTGAAGGGACAAGTCTAAGTAAGTCCACTTCATTGTGTGATCAGACTATATTGTGTGGTGGGATTAGGGCTATTATATAATAAGATTCAAGCTCCAAGATGTTTATTGTCAATGCGGTTATACAAGTACAATCATGTTAAATTCTTTGGCTGGGAAGCTCCATTACAGAAAAACAGTAAATACATATACGTATATAAAGACATACAAAATATAATATAATATATAAAGCAATAAATATGTAAATGTATATGTTTAGGGAAAATGTATACATTTAAAGATATATACATACATACACACACATATATTCTGTCTTACATATATGTGTGTATGTATGTACGTGTGTGTGTGTGTATACACACACACACACACACACACACACACATATATATATATAACATATATATAAAGGCAGGACAACGTGATTTAATTACAATGTTGTCTTTTTAGTCAAGGTAAATGTAATACTGTATGTAATAATGAGTATTATGAGTGTGTAATAATGAGTACTAAAAGAGCAAGATGTGTGAAAATGGCTTTACCTGTTGTCAGTCAGCATTTCTGCAGTCTTGACGGATGTTGGCAAATATGAAGGTTGACACTCCTTGTGAGCCGGGACTTGTTTTAAAGCTTTGGTCGGGTTACAGCTCCACGACCATATCGGAGAAAATCAGTATGGCAAGCTCCCTCTCATCTCATCAGGCGGTGCAGAATGTGAGAGTAAAGCCGGCTGAAGCACAGATCGACGGCTGCGGTTGAGTTCAGACCTGTCACCGCTACCGTTGTAACAGCTAGTTGTCAAGCTAACTACTTCAGCTAACTGACCTACTGCTGCCGCCGCTGCCGCTGCTCTATGCTAAACTTCTTCCGCTTTCGTATTCCGTCCACTTGCCGTTAATTGTGGTTAACGGTTTGCCTGGAACTCGACGACAACGTGACACAAGAAACCGAATAAGTAAAGTTAAAGCTAAATTAAGGTTTAACGCTGTCAGAAGTAGGAAAACCGACACTTCGGTGTTGTTAACTGTGTCATAGTGACGAGCTCGTCTTCGCTGAAGAGAAGAGCTCCACCCCTCTGTTTACATGACGTCACTAGTATAACCACGAAGCCGCTTCCTGTGGTGATGAACTCTGAGCTAAGATATAATCTCGTTTTTAGCTTCTTTCTTCCCGAATTAGCTGATTAATTTATCGTAAGAGATGGAACTTTGATATCATGTTGAAAATCGGCTTTTCCGTTGTTTAATGTAAGAGTTGCAACGTGTTGTATGCTGACTAGATAGTTAGAAATCTCACAAGTCGTCATTAGCCTAAATGTGAAATACTGTATATCTACTGTTTGTGCACAGGCAGGTTTATATTTACATCTCTACACCCTCTACGTTTGGTCCTTGGAGATTTTAGTTCGCTGGAATTTAGCTTTGTATTCACATATTCATATGTTGATTATTTTATATGCTGAAACTAGGGCTGAAATAAACTATTATTTTCATGTTCATTTAATCTGCCGATTATTTTCTCGATTCATCGATTTATTGTTTCGTCTAAAATGTTCGAAAATAGTGAAAATTTCCATTTTTTATGTTAAAATTCAACACAGTCAAAGTTGACATCTGCATATGTCTTTTTGTTTGACCAACAGTCCACAATGATAACGATAATCAGTTCAATGTCATTTATGACTAAGAAAAGCATTAAATTATCTCATCTGAGAACTTGAAAACAGTAGATTTTTGACACTTCAGCTTCAAAAATGGCTAAAATGATTGATTGATTATGAAAATAGTTGCTGATTAATTTTCTGTCATTCGACTAATTGATTAATCGACTAATCGCTCCAGCTCTATCTTAAACCTATGTGAAACTCCCTATAATGCTGTAGCCTATAATAAATACTTGTGTCTGCTCTGCTGCTGTTTTGCATAACTTCAATGTGCTACAACTTATACTTTCTTAAAAACTTTGACTTATGCATTCCAGCCCAACATGTAGTGTATTAACTGTCCTATGTACATTTTTCTTTGCTAGCAGCCTCCTGTGTGGCTTGGTATAGGATACCAGGACACATTTTAGTCATTAGAATCTAGTTTTCATTGTTACGCCTCTTTAAAATACAGTTTTTCATAAACATCCATAGGTTACCATATAGGGTCAGGTACCCAAACAGCAGCAGGGAACAAAAGGAACAAGAATGATCTCTGCATGATAGAAAAGTTATGTTATAAATTTCACATTGATTCATCTGTAGTCATGTTAATGCTGTATATCTCTCCCGCAGATGAAGGTGATACAACACTCTGTGGAGACACTGAAAACAGCTTTGGTCTCTAATCATCAGGACCTGGTTAAACTTTACAGTAAACACACAAAAGAAGAACGGCGTCTTCTGGAGGAGGGATTCCACCCAGGGCAGCATGGTTCCCTTTTCCAGCCCATCACAGTGCATTCTGACTCAGACTGGATTCCCGCTCACCCCGAGGAGCCTCAAGACTTTGGGAGCTTCTACAGAGACCCTTACCGCAAGACCCCCAGTGCTAGCTACAATACCATTTACATTCAGACTATAGGTTAGTTTGTTTGTTAAAGCCTCAATATTACTCGCTTCTAGAGAAGTTTGTGAGTGTATGTGTGTGAGAATGTTCTCACAGCTTTAGCACCAATAAGATATAAATGAGCTATTTACACTGACTGACATAGTACATAGGAAAGGACATGTAATAATGCATAACTCATTAAAAATAAATCTGTCACCATGCAAATGATACTGTGGTTTATGCAGATTAATAAGTCATGTACAATATGGTTTACAGTTATTTTTGGACTCTATGTGCAGCATGTCACACTGTTGTTAGCCTTAATTCAATACTATGTTTCTTGTAGGTTCCTTTGGAGAGGCGGGGGCCCAGACAGACCAGTATGTGGAGTGGCTCAGAGAATACTGCCAGGCCTTCTTCTATGGTCTTGCTGTTAAGTTGCTGCCAGCGGTTACTGTTGCTGAAACAGGGTGCTCTTTCAGGGTTAACAGTAACTCACACAACCTTCAGATCCTCACTGGTAAGTTGGGAGTTTCTGCTCTTAATTTTGGCAAGTCTACAATCATACCATAGTCTTGCATTACCAGACAATCAGAGATCTCCGCTTACCGAAATCTGGGGATTTCTAAACTCACAGTAGTTGCTTGAACGGCGGCAAGTACAGCTAACAAACCTACACCCCTTACGTTTTGTCAAGGACACGCCTTACCAGAAAAAATGTTCTCCCCCCATTGTCCTCCGTCGTGAGCTGCATGTCACTGCCCAAATGTGAAGGGCCACCCTAAAGACTTCAGATTGGTTCTGCAGTTCAGGGTTTTTTGTAAACTCTTTATTGTTTCTACCCAGTTTTAACTACAAAACTTGGGAGATTGCCCTCAGTGTCTATGAGCGAAGCATTTAGAGACTGAACTGTGCGTCTAATCATACCATACCCATCCCTATTAGTGTTTTGTCATCATTGTATTCTCTTGAAATTTAGGTGACTTGCTACGATTTCTGGGCAACAGGAAACCAAAAGATGCTTTTTGCATTGTTGGAATTACAATGATTGACCTCTACCCCAAAG
This sequence comes from Thunnus maccoyii, assembly GCF_910596095.1. Lineage (NCBI taxonomy): Eukaryota > Metazoa > Chordata > Actinopteri > Scombriformes > Scombridae > Thunnus > Thunnus maccoyii. The sequence goes on along the minus strand of NC_056552.1, from coordinate 18,329,337 downwards.
ACTCCTGGAATTTTGTCTTTGGACAGGCTTCTCTCAGTAAGGGTAAGATTTTACAATGTCTTAACTAAGAAAATACAACTTTCTCAGTGATTAGAATGGAAACATGTTAGCACACAAAACTACTGCAGAATACCACAGAAGAGGGAATCAGTAAATATAGCTTTATCAAAAATGTTGATGTAAATAATACACATATAATTGATAATCAGTTCTCTTCTTTTATGGGGCATTACATTTCTGATAATGTAGTGTGGTTGAGCAGCCACAAGATGGTGCTGAAGTGAAATATATCCAGGAGAGATTTTATCTTCCTCACTGTCGATTCTTATCTGTGTTTACAGGAATGGGTGTTTTCAGCTTTGCCAGGTATGATGACTATTTCTACACCAGAAGTTATGCGGGGAGGCTGAAGAAACAGCTTAAGCCAAAACAAGGGGACTATTCTGTGTTTGATGGATATTACACCCCCCCCATCACCAGCATTCTGCTGCTTCGGTCCTGCAAGGTTACTAACAATCATGCTCCTCCTCTCACTTAGTTTTGGTACTATGAACTTTGGAGTGGTCTTGCCAAATGTCCTCCATTGCTTCTTTTCATCGATATTGGTGATTAGAGGACTCAATACTAATGATAAAAACACTTAACTTCTGTGCTTGTGTTTGTTTGTTTGTTTATTTTTTTTGGTCAGAAAAATACAAACTTTAATCATTTCTTTCCAGACAATGACCCATGAGATTGGCCATATGTTTGGAATAAAGCATTGCCAGTGGTTGAACTGTGTCATGCAGGGCTCCAACCACCTGGAGGAGTCAGATCGTAGGCCTCTGGATTTCTGTCCCATCTGCCTTCGAAAGCTACAGGTCTCAATTGGCTTTCAAATAGCTGAAAGATATAAGGTAAAAAAATACATTTTTCAAGGAACAATAGTCTTATGTAAGGCAGCTGACAGTACAGTGCTGCTCCGGTGTCATAATTAAGATATAACCATCATCATATTAACTGGAAGACAAGGTATTGTTAGACTAAGTAGCTTCAGCTGATTCTCTCATAGATTATATAGTACATCCTCAATGGTACAGGAGGCCTAGTCATGATATACTCCATGCCAAAATAGTTTTTGTTAGCTTAATTTGAGTGCTCACTTACTTAAGTCAGTGAGTTCAGTCTAAGGGTCACATGACAATTTAAGCCTGATTATTTCAACCCACTTTCTGGCTCTTTCTAGCACGGCACCAAGAATGTTCCCAGCTGCCTGAGTTCAAAAGAAGTCTTTAAAACAGATTGAATTTTAAGTGTAGATAGTGGAAGACATAATCTACACTAAATTCACAGTGACTGCTTGAATTTTAACCATAATTGTATATTTCACTTGCAGTTAGCGCATAAACTTTTTCTCTTAGAAATTATTTTGTTTTGCTTATATGCACTGTACCTGTTACTATGGTAACTTTACTGTACACTCTAGTGATTTGTTGCAACATGTACTTTTTTTTTTTTTTACAGAGAAGCTTCTGGTTATTCTTAATGATAAGATGTTAATCAACCCCCCTGCCCCCCTCCCCGAAGATCAATTTTACCAAATGCATTGACAAAATTAGATATATTTGGGTTTTTGTTCTTTTTTAAAATGATTATCTGTGTTCATCAGGCCTTAATGCACTGGATGGAGGAGGATCAGAGTCAAACATCCACACCAGAGGAGGCCTCTGCCTCTCAGCTCCACTTTCCCAAACCCACTGAAGCCTTTCATACATCCAAACTGTGGCTCTGCAGGTGCCTGGATATACTGGAAAAAAATGAACAATAGGACTTGCCCATAACTCTGGGTAAGATCTAGGCAGAGTAGGATGTCTATATGCATGTAGCATGTACTATGCATCATTTACTCTGTGCTTAACATTTCTGCTGCTGTTTGGTTTCAAAACAAAATCTTGATGTTGTTATGATTGTTACACCCAATTTCAGAATGACAACAAGGCCTTATATTTTGTGTGAGGGGTATTGGCTGCCCATAGCAATATGTCTAGAAGAGACTCTTTATATTTAATATTCATTTATATACTAAGTGAACACCTGTGGGCATGTGTGTGTCCAGACAAAATTAAACTGTATGTTCAGTTCAGTGTTGTTTTTTAACCAATGTTGTAAGTATTTACATTTATTTTTCTATGTGAACTGAAGGTACAAAAGCATTTACAACTGACATGAAGTGAACATGATGGGGTCATGTGACACATCTCATCCACTCTTGAAAAAACTTGTTCATTGTTGGTTTGTTGCCTCTTAGCTTGAGTTTTTATAAGTTCTGAGATCAATTTATTTGAATGTTTGGTACAGTGGCTTTATAAATGATCTGGTTGAAGTGTATTAAAATGTTAATTTATCATATGTGAAAGGTAAATATTTATAAAAATAAACAATTACACATAATTTAGATGCTCAAATCACTGTTGTTTATTGTGATTGAACACATTTTCATTACAAAAATTCTGACCTCTCACATCACATAACAGTGCATTGTCAGCTTGGTGACAGTTTGATGAACAATAAACACTTTTAACCACACGTTTTCTCCTGAGCTTCATGTATTTTCTATAACACAATCTTTCAATAGATTTCATGTTACAGATTTCATGTTACAATTAATTGTTTTCGCGGCTACATTTGCTTCACAGTATTTTTCTGGCTATCATTATGGTATCGATCACCAGCAGGTTTAGTTTATCAAGTTTAAGTGTTACAGTTAAGTTTAGTGTTCTTCTGTCTGGAACATCTGACACTATAGCACCTTTAATACTCAATCACACATGGTCCATTTTGAACTGATGTATACCTTCCACACACTACTCACACCACTGTCTGTTAAAGCAAGAAGCTAACTGTATAGTTTACTCTTTTTAATTCTAACAGAATTGACACTATAAAAAACACTGTTTGGTACATCAGGTATGTAAGGCACAACTGCTACATACATGTTTTGATCTAAAAGTTCTCAAGATTGCTTGCAGAAACCAGATCTTCAGCAGCATCTCAATATTGGTCTTTCTTTCCATCCTCATCGCTCTGCCAGCAGTAGTCTTTAGATAGTCTTTTACTCTCACATCGCTTTGCCGTTTTATTACCTTTATCCTGTGTTATCAGTTCATGCAAAACGTATAACCTCCTCGACATCTCTCGTGGCCCCCGACTGGTTGTGGTCCAAGTTGTCATCTCCTGAGCAGTCCTCCGGACTGTCAGTTCTATTGTTCAGTTTATCCCCTCCACTCTTTTCTTCTGAGTCCCCTTTTACTTCAAGTCTGTCTTCGTTGCATTTTGAGTTCCTCTTCCTACAGAGTAATCCTTTCTTAGCAGGTTTTACTAAACCCAGGAACACAGCACTCAGTGCCATGCCAATGGCACAGGAGTAGAAGGCTGATCCGTAGTTGTGAGTCACATCTACCAGCACACCTACAGGTAGAAAAGAATTCAGAGAAAACTTTATGCACTTAAAAGGGCACCCTAGCTAACTAACCTGTGAAAACAGTTGTATTATGTCCTCTATGGTTCTGAAGGGAGCTTTCTAAAGTCTGAGAAAATAACCCTGATGATGTCACCAGGGTTATCCTGGCTTGGGCTTAGAGAAATTCTTCAAATAAAGCCTGCGTTACAAACTCAAGCTGTGGAGTACGCAAGACATTGGTCTTTACTAGGCAGGGAAGGATTTTATGTGTTGCATTATAGGAAATGCAGGATCCTGTATTTCTGGAGCTTTACACATAGTAATTACTAAAAGTCAGGATATCTTAATCTCTGCTGCACTGATTTTGACCATTCTTTATCTCTCACAAGTCCCTTCAATTGGTGCAAGTGCACCAAAAGTGCAATATTAAATCACTGGAATACCCCTTTTAAGCAAACAACAGGTATTCTGTTAGAAATTCTAATAAATGCTATGAAATGCTATTCTGTATATTAGATTTTATATTATATGAATAATATATCAGATATATAAAATATATTTGATCTATATCCATACATATCTATAGCATTATGCATTTCCTGGCTGTGGCTGTGATTAAAGTCTGCAAGTGGAGCCATAGCCAATATTTTTAGTAAACTTACCTCCAAGTGGGGGTCCAGCCAGCCCAGCAAAGCTTTGTATGAACACATAGACACCAGCAGCTGAAGACATCCTCTCTATGCCCACCACATCATCCTCAGCCAGCAAAGGGATGTGGGTACATGCTAGGGTCCCCATAAAAAACCCGTACAAAGCAGAGCACACAGCCAGGCCATAGAACTCTGTGACCAAAGTAAATCCCACTAGATCCGCAGTCATTGTAATTACACATGCCAAAAGAACAAGAAGCTTCTTTTTCCTGAACCGCTTCTGGCTTAGGATCCATCCAATTGAGAAACGGCCTAAGATTTCAGCTACAGCCATGGTAGAGAGCATGTAGGTGGCGCGATCCCGCTCAACACCTCGACTCACACTCAGCTCGATGATGTAGAGTTGAGGGGCGAAGAAGCCAAGTGTGGCAAAAAGTCCGAAGAGAGAGTAGCAGATGAAGCTGCACTCTCTGAGGATGGAGAAATCTAGAAGTTTAGAGTTCTTTGCAGATAACTTCTCATCTCCCGATTCCTTTTCCTCATCTTTCCTCACTTGTTTCTCTGAATCTTGGTTCCTTTTCACGTCCTCAGTCTCTGATTCCCTAATGTCTGCTATACCGTTTTCCGCAGATTTCTGTTCCTTCTCTAACCTTGCTTCCTTCTGCAGTAAAGTCTTCTCCTCTGGGCTGCTGTTGTCTGTGTCCTTTAGAGACTGGACACCAGAGTCTCCAGTGCTCATAGAGTCTCTGGTTAACTCTTTGTCCAGACTGTAGGAGGTATTTGGTTCAAATGAGGTCTTGTTTGTCATAGAGTCTTCTGGGTTTGCACTTTCTACATTTTCCTGCGTAGTAAGGGCTTCCAGTTCCTTTGGGGATGATCTGTCAGTCTCTGTCTCGTGGGTTGCTCTGGGTTTGATAATGATTGGCCGAAGCAGAGCACCACAGATGATGATGGTGGCTTGCAAGGCTCCTATCACTGCCATGGTATGCCGCCAGCCAATATGGTCCCTCAGTGCAGAGAAGGCTTAGGGGGCAAGAGGAGATATTGAGTGAGTGTTAGGCAGTAAAATTACATACATGATATTAAGTATGAGGTGTTCTTCGTATATAGGCTGCTATGGAACAGACATAAGATCACAGAAGACATGACTTCGGTGCCCTCAGTGGTAATTACAACTGTGCTTCTTAGCTTCATTAAAATTGCCTATGAACCTTTGAATAAATGTTTTCCTTAGACATTTTATTGAGTAAGACTTTTCCTGCCACAGAATAAGTCATGCAAGCAATCTTGCCTAAAGAGCTGCAAATTCTCATTAGTATAAGTTACAGTGATCCTTGCACTCACATGGTGCCAGAGCAAACATGGACAAGGACTCTCCAGTTGAAGCCATGGCCGTGACCAGAGATCGTCGACGGTTAAAATACTGGGACAAGATCGTCACAGTGGGCAGGAAGGTCAGACAGTAGCCCATACCTGCAAAGTGGAAAAGAGGCACATATTTAAAACTGTAATTCAGCTCAAGACATTGCTAAAGAACAAATTCAACAAATAATAGTATTATGTGAAGTTCAAAAAGGGAGACAAAGGAAGAAGAAAGAGATTCAATACCTGCAACTAACCCATAGGTGATGTACATTTGATTGATGGAGGTGGTAAAGCTTGTGGCAATGGTACCAGAGGATATAAGTAATCCTCCAAGCATTACAACAAGCTGGAAACCAAAGCGGTTGGTCATCACAGAAGAGAGAGGACCTGAGGACCCAACATTAACAAATTATTGTTAGGTGAACACTTTGCATTCACAGCATAGAAGGTACTGTAATTCTTATAACATTATCGTCATTTCAGTGTTCAATCAGACAGTCTGTGTTGAATAGCTTGTTTCTTTGTTTTGCAGGCTTGGCACCCACTTCATCTCACCATCTACTCACCATTGAAGGTCATCACAAACACACAGATGGAAACAATCCAGGAGACTCGACTGTTGGTCTCCCCAAACTCCCCCATCAGGTCCTGGAGGAAGATGCCGAAGCTCTTGATGGTGCCATAGGTGAAAACCTCCACCAAGAAAAAGGCTATGGCCACCACCCATCCCCAGCCTCCATCAGGGGCCTCTGGGTACACATTAGGCCCCAAGAAACGTGGTCCCTTGAGTCTACACACTGCCATGTCTTGTAAAGAGAAATGACAGTTTAAGTGAATGGCGTCGTGGAGCACAATTTTTAAAAATTAATTTAAAAAAATAATTCAAATGTCTATACTTCGACAGGTTGACTGACTTGAGGAAAAACATTTGTAAAATATGGTCGCAAAATGCCAAGTAAATGTGAATCTTGAGTAGGTTAATGTAGTGTGCTTATTATTGTACAGGTGCTTAATAAGGCATGAACATGAGGATTAGCATCATTTAAGCCTGGCTGCCTCTCAACACTGGGACATAGTGAGTAAGTTAGCTGCAAATATTACAATATTTCTGTTTCGCTCATAGAAAAAACAGACATATTTGCAAGAAAAATGTGTGCGCCCCTGTCTTATGTAACCTGTCGCACAGAAGTCAGCATAAAGTTTTGCTAGCTGCTGTTCCTCTTTTCATTAGAGAAAGGTTAATTTAGAGGTAGTAAGCTGAATTGATAGCTACTTGCTGATGAGTAGGGTAGCAGATATGATGTAGATATGATCAATGACTTCCCCTCTTAGTTATATTCCTTTTTCTGTATACTCTTGACTTTGAATAAAGTGCATAGGTGCATCCTTACAGGCTACTGTTTAATGTACAAACACTGTCAATGCTGTAACCAAAGATGGAAAAGCACAGGTGGTAGGACAAGGGGGAGGCATTGGGTAAAATTAGATGTTTCTGGCATTTATTTATTTTTACATCAGTAGCATTGTTAGCTATTAATGTAAAAAAAAGAACATTAAAATTACCTTTTGGCCCTGATTCTGGCTAAACTGAGCATTCAAATGGTATTTGTTGAGCCCTGTATGGGAGTACAATGTCACACAATTTTATTTACAGTATGTCTGTAAACGTAATTTTGCCTCAGAGTTCAAAAACAATGAATGAAAGAATGATACACAACTTGGCAAAGCACAGCTGTCAAAACGTCAACACTTAATGTGTCTGAGCTGTAGACAAATCTGTCTGTTTTGGCAAAATATACTATACACAGCAAGTCAGCATCATACTGTATATGTATGCTTAGGTTATGACTTCTAATGTTTTACAGATTTGAAAGAATAAATCCTCATCTATTTTCGTTTCCTAGGAACACTGGTTGGCTCAACCTACCTATGTTTGGTTTCATTATCTACTGGACATTTTGTCTGACCCCAGCATTCTCCAGAGTTAGAACCATGTTGTGTAACTTTTCCCCCAGTTTTAGACAAATTTCACAACGGGACATGGCTTTGATAAGCTGCACTGGTATGTTACTAAGCATAGTGTGAATCTATTTTTTTCACCCACTGACTTCAAACATCACTGTGCGGTAAGCTGAAAAACACATGCTGTGTTCTTATACTGTTCTATATACCTGTCATAGATATAATACTGCAGCACCAGTGCAGACCAGTGTGTCATCATATACACCTACATTATGCACAATACCTGTCACTGTTACTGAGGAGTTGACAGTTGAAAGTTACAGAAAAAGATAGTAAGAAGTCCTTGAGTTAATATCTGTATGTCAAGTTACCATTTCCAAAGTCAGGAATGAACCTTCATGATTAAAATGTAGACATAATATTTTGACAGAATATTCAACAAACATATCCAGTTTTAGAAAACATTTATGTTTAATAACTACTAAGACATTACCCTTGTAACAGGATTATGCTATAACTCACAACAGTTGACTTTCTTTTTAAAACCTCAGACTCAATGGATGTAATTACTTTAAGTTTCTTAAATACAATAAACTCAAATGAATCCACTAGAGCTGCAGAGATAAGTCAATTAATTGATTAGTTGCCAACTATTAAATTAATCTCCAACTATATTGATAATTGAATTATCATTTTGAGGCATTTTTTGAAAAGAAAAAAAAGTCAAGTTTCTCTAATTCCAGCTTCTAAAATGCGAATATTTTCTGTTTTCTTAAGTCATCTATGAAACTAAACTAGATAAGCTATCTTTGGGTTGTTGAGTCTTGGATGGGACAAAACAAGATATTTAAGGACGTCATCACCATTTTCTGACATTCTATAAACCGAACAACTAATCCATTAACTTTGAAAATAATCAACAGATTAATCGATAATTAAAATAATCGTTAGTTGCAGCCCTGGCATCAACAAGGAGGAACTCCGGTCACAGGCAACAAGGATATGATGGACATTAGGGCTGAAATACTAAAACCTATAACGCGTGGACCAAAAATGTGAATTAGCTAAATGTACATGGTTTGGATTGCTTTTCCTTGAGGCGCCTCTAGTTTTGCCTCTGGGAATCCAACGACAAAATACTTTAGAGTATCCTCTAAAAAAGATCAATTATTGTCAGACTATTTAAATCATATTCATTTTCTTTGGCTAAATGGAAGAAAAAACATCACAAACGCCGCCGGCTTTGTAACATGGCCAGCTACTGTTGAAAGAATAACTGTAACAGGATCCAACGCCCTACGTTATCATTATTTAATGATTTATTACTGGACACATAGGCGCACGAGACACGTCATTTGATTCATAGTTCTACTTTACCGCAATTCGCAAAGGATCAACCAATAATTGGATTTAAACAGGAGAGTTTATTAGTGTATTTTAATTTAGGATGAGGAGGAGGGGTGATAGTATTGACTTGTAATAGGAGCCATATGTTCCGTCCTCTTGCGGCTGACGCAACGCTGTCTGTCCAGCGGCGGCTCACGTGGTCTCTGAGCAAAGCGACATTAATTACTACTCACACACACTTTGTAAGTACTTCTATATCGCCTCTTTGACTCTGTATATACTTAATTGAAGGCGTGCTGAATATACTTTGCCATAAACAATAGTTTAAGTAAAAAACATACTCGTCTGTAATAATATAGCTTATATTCAAGTTGTCCGTCTCACCTGTGTGTAGCTATAGTTTCACACGGTAATCCTTCCCTCGCGCGACCGTTGCAGCTGTAAACTTTACGTACACATACTCTCACGTGCACATGCCCATTCACAGAGATACACATGCAGATACACACACACGTACAGACATGCTCTGTCTGATATAAGCCCGCATTCATGAACAAGCCCCCTCCCCGAAGAAAGGGGGGGAGGTTAAGAGGCTGGTTCCAACCAGTTCCCTCCCCACAAGCCCCTTCAGCTGTGGGGTGCAGAGTTGTTTAGGAGAAGTCTGAGTTCATCGCTGGTGTGATGTGTGTGTGTGTGTATGTGTGTATGTGTGTGTGATTGTTATTGTGCATAAATGTCAGTGTTGCTCAAGCTTTGATAATTATACACTTATTTTTTCACTAATGCAATAAAACATTGTGAAACATGTGAACATCTCCTTGTATAGATTCTCTCATTGCACCTGTAAAATATAAACTTTGTCCTTGGACACAGCTTTTGTTTCATCCTCTATGGTAGATTTACTGATATTAATAGCAGACAATAGCAGTGTGCCCAAATGAACATTAAAATAGGTTTTTCTTGCTGTAATCACTCCTCCTGTTCATACCGGCTATTAGAAGATCCCTTCATAATGCACTTCCAATGTAAGCGATGGAGACCAAAATCCACAGTCTTAAATGTATTTAAAAATGCAAAAATGTATTTAAAAGTTTATCTGAAACTAATATGAAGCTTCAGACATCCTAATTAGTCCAATCAAGTAGATATATTTCAACATTAGTCTTTTTAGCCCCCAAGTCCCTCTTTTTGTTACTATACTTCCACCGCAGCTCAACAGGGAAACACTGTCTGAGGAAACACAACAAAGAGTTTTATACTAAAAACACTGTAAATGTGGCAGATATCTACTTGATATGACTAACTCAGACTGCTGAAGCCTCATATAAGCTTAAGATCAACTGTTAAATACGTTTTTGCACAAAATGACATATTGAAAGCGCATTTGAAGAGGATCTTTTAATAGCCAGTGTGAACAGGAAGAACTATTACAATGAGCAAAAACTCTTTCAGTGTTCATATGAACACCTGACTATTGTTTTAAGACAGACTTGAAACATGGTGACCCTGTCCTTTAAATGGAAATGTGTTTTTGTTTGTCTTACCTGCACTTCGGCTGTACACATTGGCGAAGGAAATTCACTGTCAAATAGCTTTGTGTCTTGGACCTAGATTTTGATCTGTTGTGTAATGAGACGCTGATATTCAAGTTTAACTTGATTTACTGGTGTGAGGAAGAAGAAAGGCATATTTGGTCAATGCAAATAACTTTAGACCTGTTTGAGTCACACTCAGAGACGCATACCTTCCACTGATTTTATCACTGTCACTGTGTTTACATGCCAACAAGAAACCAGGTTATTGTGAGACACTGGGTTAAGGCAGGAAAAGTAGCTGTATTTCTCTTAATCCCTGATTACAGAAACCAGGTTTCTAGTTTACATGACATCTTCTTAGAGTGATTAAGCAGTTAATTGTGCATTCTGTTGGACCTTCCTTTTCTTCCTTTCTGAAAATAGATATATACAGTATATACAGCACCATTATATATGAGTTTGGACACATTTTATCATTCAAGTGAAAGGGAAGGTGTGTCAGAATGTTTGACTGGTACTGTATATACTGTATATCATTACATGTCTGGCATTGGGATAATTTAGCACTGAGAATGTCAATATGACCTCAAACTGACTAACTCTTTCCACAACATTACCAACAGAATCCTTTTTAAGTTTACGTCAATTGTATTGATTACTACCATGTTCATTTTGTCAGTATCCGGCAATATTTGTCAAAATACTAAAACATTTCACACTTTCCAAAGTGTTAATCTAACAATTTAGGGACAATTTTAGATATATTTCAAAGATCTTATTTGTATCTGCAATAAATAATTTATTTTTAATACAAAGTAAAAACACATTTAAAAAAAGTGTTTTAGTTTTTCAGAAATGATGGAAACAGCCAGATCTTGTTATTGGGCTGAGTATGTTGGACCTCACTGTATGTAATCTAAATAACATATGCTATGTCTATAGAGATGAACAGCTGGCTGGCTTGCTGGCTGATAGATAACTCAGTGTATTATAAAATTGCTGCAGTGCAAAGCTGTTCAGCTCAAGATCTCAGTGGGAGAGCAACCTTATATCGCTCAGTCAACATGAGCCACCCACCATGACAAACACAATCAGATATAAATGATTACAGCTTCATCTCATACAGGGATATTTTACAGTTCTCTCACACATACACACTCAAACCCCCATCATACATAAAACTCAGTTGAATTTAAATTAAATATACAGTCTCATCTCTGGCAAGCAAAGTTGTGTTTAACAGAGTTAAACACAACTCTTAAGTTAACAGAGTTGTGTTTTCATGGCATGAGAAAAATAGAGTATGTACTTAAATTCCACAGAAATGTGTTTTGTAGGGAGACGATTGCACTGCTGGTCCGAAAATATGATATTTACCTCATCATTTTCCTTATGTGTACAGTGAAGGCAGAACTTTTAGAGAGAGCGAAGTGAAGTGAACTAAGTTTGTTACAGTTACAAACACCCTTTACCCTCTAAAAACGGATACCTTCTTTTTGTTATTTGAATGTACTTTTAATGCTTTTGTGTTAGTTAGCTGAAAAGTCAAATTGCCAATTTGACAAATGTTTGCATATCAAGTGTCTTTTTATAATGTCTGTCTGGAGTTTCTCTCACTCACTTTCATACCTACATTTGTTTTTGCAGACTTTGCATTATATCCTGTATGTACTGAATATCATTGTGTTCACAGTGTGTGGCTGTGCTGCTCATGGTTTAAAGATTGTGTGCCTGCTTAAGCTTTAAATAAAACATGTAACCTTTTGCAGACTTTGAGTCAAAATGGCGGAGGGTTTCACTCTGCTGCTGTCTGGGATGCTGCTATGTGGCCTGCTTCTGCACATGGTGTCCCAGCATGGAGTTGATAAGCCCAGCAAGAAGCCCAATTTCATCATCATACTGGCCGATGATATAGGCTGGGGTGACCTGGATGCTAACCAGCCTGAAGAGAAGGCAAACAATACACCTTACCTCAACATGATGGCCCAGCAAGGACTAAGGTAGAGAATTTATTCATTTATTTTATAGCTGATCTGTTATGTAGAGCTTAATTCCATGTCATATAAATCCTATTATTGGAATGGTGTTCATGTGTGTAATGATATTTCAAAATGGTAGAGTGAGACTGCATGGCAAAGGTTACATATCGTTTAAGCCTGAGTATGAACGGCAGGATATGTGACATTCACTTCTGATTGTCAACAAAATAAAAAATATTTATTCCAGATTGACAGACTTCCACTCTCCAGCCTCAACCTGCTCTCCATCCCGTGCTGCCATCCTGACCGGACGCTATGGCTTAAGGAACGGGGTGACTCATAACTTTGCTGTGCGCTCTGTGGCCGGTTTGCCTCTGTCTGAAGTTACCTTGCCCCAGCTACTACAGAAGGCAGGATATTACACCGCCATGATCGGGAAATGGCATCTTGGCCATAATGGACCATATAGTCCTACTAAAAGAGGTACGTGGAACTTTTTATACCACAAATCTCTGAAGATGCAACTGAATGCAACAGGGGATCAGACTGGAATTTCTCAAAGAGGTGTGTGAATTTGGTTTATATATATTTTAAAGCACAAAGTGGGATCACAAAAAACGCCCCACATCGCCTAAATTGAGACCATATAGAGATTGGCTTTGGGTATGAAACAAACAGCCTTTTGTAAACATACAGGTGAAATGAAATAAAGTTATCTGAAACCACAGTAAGCCCTTAGGAAACTGGCATGTCCCAGCCACAAGCTGTAACAAGAAAAGAAGAAATAGAAGAGTGAGATGCAAATAGGAAAATAGAAACAGAGGGTACATTGATTGTGTGTGTGTGTGTGTGTATATATATATAACAGTCTGCAAAATGGCCGCTGTACTATCAGCAACAGAAGAATTGCTGAGATGCAAATACAGTTTAACATAGAAGCTTTTAACAGTGGAAGGATTTCACATTATTTTAAAAAGCGTATGTGCAACATAAAACAATGAGATGTGAGCACCAATCTATTGCACAACATTCTTCCAGTTCAGGGTTATGGCGTCTGTCGGTCTTTCTTGGCTTTTCCAGCCACATTAAGTGTGGGAGTGAGTCCACCAGCCTAGCTGCAGGGAACACACTGAACAGGATCACTAATAACGAACTCCCTGCAGCTGTGTTTTGTGAGATGACAGACTTGCTCCTGACTCTTCGCCTACAGCTGACTCAACAACCACCACCCACCAGCTCTTATCCCATCAGCCACCACCCCCTCCCCCACCTTCTCATTCATTTCTAGGGCAGTAGTCAATCACCTCCACCTCACCTCATCTGCCCTCAGCCTGTACATCACATTATATTTGTTATTGTGGAACAAGATACTAACAGGTGATCCACATATCAGCATCTTTTAACCGTTTTGTTGGCCAAGATATACATATGTGTTACCATGTTTCTTGTCTCCTGGACAGGGTTTGACTACTACTTCGGTATTCCTTACAGTAATGACATGGGCTGTACTGATATACCTGGATATAATCTACCACAGTGCTTCCCCTGTGACTCATCTGGACCTCAAGTGATCAGGTGTGGCTCTGTGCTCCTACTTAAACAAATATGACACTCTCAGGCCAGTATGAAAATTGTTATCCTGACCAATGGGCTGTTTATGCATATTTGAAAGTACATGTACAACATTGGACCTCTAGTGTTCCCAGAGGACCTTTGAAAACCTTTGAAAGTTTGTGCATTTGATAGAACTATAACATGTAAGGGTGGAAAATAAATTGTCCTTGAAAGTTCTTGAAACATACTAGAATTTGACACTCAAATTCACTAGTCTACCTCAGTCTATGTACCTCCCTCCATCCTGGTATTGACATCGGAAAGTAATTGGAAAACTGAAAAACGTGAGCCCCAAGTGAGTGTTGAAAACCTAGAATTGAGAGGGATGAATGCATGTGCAGTATTTTAACACAACCAGCTCATGATTTACCAAACACCAACAAACCCTGTTACTCAAATTAGCAAGAGCTAATGATGTATGCAAGGTAAGTAGTATCTATCAACTGCTTCCTTTCTGATCAGACTACACCCTGCCTCTTAATACCTCTTCAACTAATTCCAAACCTTGTTAAACACACACACTTACACACTCACTCTAACCATTTATGCTGTTATTATGCTATATTGTAGATTGAAGAGACATGTACCTGGAGGCTGTTATTCCAAAGTGGGCCTTCCTCTGATTGAAAACATCAGTATTGTGGAGCAGCCTCTTGACCTGTGGACTCTAACAGAACAGTACAAATCTGCTGCACTCAGAATCATACACAACGCGAGGTACAGTACAGCTGCAAAGACACACAATATATGATAAGAGTATATATTTGGCTCTTGATCTGTGTTACATGGGACAAACCCTGTATTGATATTGTAAAAACCTGGATGTTTCTGTTTGAGTTCCCTGTATTAGATGGTGACAGGCTGCTGCAGTGCAAATACACTGTGAATGAATATGTCCTCGAGGTTGTAACACTGTTATTGCTGAACCTAATTGGGCAACCTGTGTGTTTGTGCCAAACCAGCCCTGAAGATTGAAACAACAAGCTTCTCTTGGTGTCAGTATGTTGTCCTCTGGCTCAGCAGTCTTTGAAACCTAGTCTGTGCACGTGTGTGTATGTCTGGGGGGGGGGGGGGGGCTTAAGAATTCAAATGTAATAAGATCCTGAAGAGATCGCTGCCATGTGTTTGTCAATAGGGGAATAAGACACCCACACAAACACACTGTGGTGAAATTTTCAAGAAGTTCACT
Organism: Thunnus maccoyii; assembly: GCF_910596095.1. Classification (NCBI taxonomy): domain Eukaryota; kingdom Metazoa; phylum Chordata; class Actinopteri; order Scombriformes; family Scombridae; genus Thunnus; species Thunnus maccoyii. Next base: position 18,314,257 of record NC_056552.1, on the reverse strand, counting down.
GCAATGATTTCTTCCATGTCACCTTGAGAAATATCACCTGATCATGGCAAGAACCCAAAAAATGTGTTTATTTTGGAGGCTCAAGGTCACTATGTAACAAATAACTCCCTTGTGCTATGGAGTCATGGTTCGTACCGCATAACCTTGTCCACCACAACAGACAAACAGACCAAAAGACAGTTTGGTCTGTCACATTAAGGTCTCTCAATCAGAAGCTCCTCAGTTTATTGCTGCTTGGAGTTCTGCTTTTTTTTGGCAATGTGCAGCTGTTATCAGTAGAGAGATCTGAACAATGTTTCATTAGGTGTGACTATTACCCGAGGATATCTCTGTACTTTAGTTCAGTTGGTGGAACATGAGGAGGGAAGATAAGATAAATCTGTGGCAGATGCTAATATTTGTAACCACCTGTAGTTCATGACCTTTCTATGACATGCACATGACCACGTACTGAGAAGAGAGAAAGTGCTGCAGGCCACAAAGTAGGACATCAGTCTGTGTGTCTGCCAGAAATCTGATTGACATACAAGCTTTGCCTTCATCTTGCTTCAATGGGGCTTTGAGATGAGGCCTCTGAAGTATGTCTAGAAAACACAGAACTCTTGTCTTACAGCAGCATCACAGTGATTCCCATCAGCCAGATGTGACACACTGTCCCACTGGTATGTCGGCAAACAAGCATCATCCCACTGAGCGGCGTCTTTAAACAACTTTGTACAGTACATCTACAAGGTCTATGGGATGTATTACCCCCTTCGTCGTTTCGGCCAAAGTGTGGATCCAGAAGCTCTGGGTTGAGCAAGAGGTTTTTGATAAATCTAACCTGCTTGGTTACTCGCTTAATTGATAAGGTTGGGGTTATGCATGTCACCCAAGTGCAATGGTATGGTAATTTCATGTGTTTTTAGTGTTTTTTTGGATAACACTGGAGTTCTGTAGCACAGACACATTAGCTATTGTAAATCAGGCTTTGGCTACACAAGTTGGTTTTGGTCTTTTTTATAGGATTTGTTGATACAAAAAGATAAAGCAACACCAGTCGAATCCTGTAAAGCATAGAGCCTAACCTAAGCCCAGATCAGCTTATCTGGATCCTATTTCCTGATGGTGTATTAATAACAAGACGACCTGCCAATACAGTGTAATGCAATAAAATACAATAGCCCTACATCAAGTACTGCCTTTGTGAAGCTTACAATGATTATTTTTTGTTGAGTGTGTCGAGAAAGTGTTAATTATGCTATATTTTGTGGTCTTAAACTAATTTGAAAAGAAAATTCACATCATTCAGGTACAAACGAGCATATTGACTGTAACTGTCTGTAGATATTTTAGACAGACAAGCTTTTTCAACTTGCCTAGATGGAGTTGAGAATGCTGGTAGTAGTATAATACGGAAAGTGTGTCTGTGTGTGTGTCTGTCTGTGTGTGTGTGTGTGTGTGTGTATATTGGAAGGGCGGTGAGCCCTGCTGTTTGCAGCTGTCTGTGAAAAGCAACATGCCTTCATGCTATTGTACGGGGTCATGTGAATGAATGCAGCGGTTATGAGTCATGCACTGTTAAAACCAAACAGTATTCATTCATTGACGGAGGTCATTGAAGTGACTAATGTTGTGTTCCAGACATGTCAGAAAGTCCACATTCCCACAAGGAAAATTGGATGAAATTGTTCTGCAATATGGACTTTAAAGTCAAGTGAAGTCAAGTCAGTTTTATCTCTATAGAACCAAATCACAACAGAAGTTATCTCAGGGCACTTTTCACATAGAGCAGGTCAAAAGCGTACTCTTTAATTTACAGAGACCCAACATTACCCCATGAGCAAGCACTTGGCAACAGCAGCAAGGAAAAAATCTCCTCAAGTAGTCATACACTATGAATGCTACACAGCAGTTCAGTTTTCAGCAGTTTATAACTGATTCCCACTTAGTTTTTCTGAGTTGGACCCACAGTCTGTATATATATCTTTACATACAGTATTTGGACCACACATGTACAGATGTGGTTTCTCTGACATAGAAGTTGGGTATTTATATTTCCAGCTTTGGGTGAATCGCAGCAGAATAGTTGTCATGGCAGACATTTGGACATCATAACAGAAGAGGTACAGGTGTAACTATAACATTGATAATACATTCCATTCACACATATTATCTCCAGGACTCTGGTGTTACGCCTGTTGGCTCACTGACATGGGACACGTTATTAATTACACCCGTGCTTTTCCTACAATAAAAAGTCAAAATGTCTGTCATGAAAAAGGCCTCTTAGCAACCATAGAGGAAGGGCTAATTAGAGAAATTTGCTGATGTAGAGTTTAGATGTGGTAAACATCTCATGATATCGTATGGTTGGTTAAATCTGCTTGTGTGGTAATACAAATTCACAGGAAACTTGTCTGTCATACTTGTCTCTGCAGGGAGCGAGAGCAGCCCTACCTTCTCTACATAGCGTTGGCTCACATGCATGTTCCCTTGGCCCCTCCACTCCCTCCAGACACCCCCTCCATTGCCCATAACCCACATGACAGCAGAGTGTACACTGCCAGCCTGCGAGAGATGGACAGCCTGGTGGGGGCGGTAAAGAGCGCTTCTGATGACACGGACAAAGACAATACTCTCATCTGGTTCACCGGTTAGTCAACTGTTGTCTGTCTATGTCTCTTCTTACACACCACCAGTGTCACTATTATCCTACAAAGGCCATATACACAGTCTTATACAGTATGTATGCTTTACATGTAGGTGACAACGGTCCTTGGGAACAGAAGTGTCAATATGCAGGAAGTGTAGGACCTTTCGAAGGAAAGTGGCAGAGCAGCAGAGGTATAAAAAAACTAATCCTGATTCAAAACCAGCTTTTTATGCATGCTTTTATGAGAACAATTGATGTGGTTATAGCTACTGTCCATCATATTGCTATGAATCCTGTATTCCTTAATTAATCTTTTGCCTGTGTATGTGAGGTGGGGGTTCAGCTAAGCGGACCACCTGGGAAGGAGGTCACAGGGTGCCAACGGTGGCCTATTGGCCTGGTGTAATCCTTGCAAACACCACCAGCGCTGCCCTGCTCAGGTATTCGATTTTCTCAGTACCCAGAGACTACTTTAAATTCCTTCAATACTTAGGTAAATCCCACGTTTACATTGTAGATCCTATATGTACAAAAGGACGCCACCCCTGTTTACTGAGGCACACTACTTGTTCATTAGGCTGGAAGATGCAGTTGGAGACATTTATTTCTTGACCAAATGTATTTGATTTTCCTCTTTTTCCCTTCTAGTTGTCAAGAGAAAAAGTTTTTCTGTTCTTCTTTTTTTTTATCCTCTGACAGTGGTATGGACATTTTCCCAACCCTTCTGTCCCTGGCAGGGGTAACACCGCCCTCAGACAGAGGTTACGATGGCATTGATGCCACAAATATCCTCCTGCGTGGTGAACAGACTGGTCACGAGGTACAAACAAATCCTAGTTGTAGATACAGCTTTTTAATTTTCGTAGTCTTTTCAGTGGGGATTATCCAGTTGAGTTAAGGTCTTGATGCAGACTTAAGTTCTTTTCTCTTGTAGTTTCTCTTCCACCCTAACAGTGGTGCTGCAGGGAAGTTTGGTGATCTGCAGGCAGTCCGAGCAGGGAAATACAAAGCGTTCTACATCACAGGTAGGTTTCAAAATGGGTCCACAGAGCTAAAACAATCACATTACAGTGACACTGACTTGTATGTAATGTTATTACAGTAATTACAGCAATATGACTTCTCTGGGTGCAGGACATTATCAGAGTTATTATGCAGGACATGATGTCAACATGACAGAACCCAAATGGTGGCCTTTCTGTTTGTCTGTCTGCAAAATTAGTTTCTGGGCATAACTAGAAAGGCTACATTAGAGCAGCTTCATTCTTATTGTGAAGCATCCAAGTATTGAAGGAGAGTACAATAATTCTTTAGTGCTTTAAGATTCATACTAAAGTTAATCACAATAACACAAAACATCTCAAACCTTAATATTAGTAACCAAAGAAAGACTTTTACGCACAATCTTAAGAGCATTTTCCCCTGCTTTAACCATATTTTATGTATTTTATGTATTCAGTAATGCACACACACGCACACACACATCCCTGTCCCTTGCAGGTGCAGCTGAAGCATGTGGTGGTGCAACAGGAACTCAGCAGCTCCATGACCCGCCGTTGATATTTGATCTGGAACATGACGAGGCCGAGGAAACACCCCTGGATGTCGGGACACTTGAATACCAGGCGGCTGCAGAGAGGATCACCCGCAGGAGGGAGGAGCTATTATGGGACATTGCCACCGACAAGTCTGTGTCCGCAGCAGACTACACCACCGACGAGTCAGCAGCGCCCTGCTGTGACCCGACACAAGCTGTTTGCCGCTGCCGCACGCTGGGCTGAGGGTGGGAGGACACACACGCATGAACACTCACACAAAAGGCCGAAAGAGAAGCACGCAGATGTAAGCAAACAGATGTAGAGACAAATATCTCCTTTGGACGTGCTCGGCTGTTTGTTTGTTGAATGTGTTGTTTGGGAGGTTCAATGTCCAGATGCTGCAGATGTGCAAACAGGCATAAACTTTGGACAGATAGTAGAAGGTCAGAGTGAGGTCAATAACTTGGGAAAAATAAGATATATCAAACCATGAGACAGTAAAGAAAAGCTACAATTTATGGACCAGTTTGTTGCAGTGTAATTCAATATAAAAACATGTTTGTTGAACATACTTAAACCACTTAAATGTCCAAAAGCCTTGTTATTAGTTGTTAGATGTGTGATGACATAGGATTTAAACGTGAATTATTTTTCCACCAAAACTACACACAGCAGAGGTTGAATTACTTCTCAGCTTTAATGAGTCTCTGATGTCCAGTATTGAACAGCTCAATGCAGTGTGAGGGTGTCCTAAAAGCGCCACCTTTTGGCAACTCAATGGTATTACTGTACCATGTTACTTATTACAACAGTAATATATATAAATGTTATATATACATTATACACACAGTAAAAATCCTCAATATATAGTTACGCACGGTAAGTCTATGCGTTGATGTGTAATACTTAAAACATTTTCAAAAAGAATACAGCAAAGTAAAAATAACCATGACTTACATGTTAACATATTCAGCATCATGTAGCAAATAAAAAGGTCTTCAGGATATCACTGAAAGTCAAGGACCTGTAACTTTGTCACGTACAGCTCACCATCGAGCAATTCACATTTAGCTGTTGACCGCTCCTCCCACAGAGCCAACTCTGCCAGATATATTATCAGGTTACATTTGTGACTCCGCAGGTTTTTAGTCTCATCTACTGCTACCATAATTAGTATCACAGCTGCATCTTCAAGTCATGTAATACTTACTGCATGTATTATGATTTAAATAGTGTTATCACACTTGTAAAGTATCTTCCTTCACCTGAACTTGTGCCTCTCTCTCTTGAGGTGTGACATTTAATGCCCATTTATTGAAATATGACAGATCTTCAGATGCTAATTCCTAAGACATGTAAGTGAAAGAAAACAAGATGTCTTCTTCAGAGATTAGACTTATTTCTTCAGGGCTGCTACCATGATAATATTATGCAACAGTTATGTCACTGTGTTGTCAATGGTTCTTGCTGTGCAGTCATTATTTAGAAAAATGTAACACTATCATTTATGGTGTAATATGGGAGTTATCCATGGGATTCGTCAGACAGCATTTTAATCTGTCTAAGCAAAGAGATGTTCTTTTCTTTTCTTGTATTTCTTTTTAATGAAGAGTGGACCTTCCACTCTGTTTAGTGTTTTTTTTTCTTTATTTCTTACAAAAAGTGAGAGGGACGCATAATACAGAAACACCAGGATGTAACATTCTGGCAAGATTTGACCCTAGGCCAGCAGGGGTACATGTGGGAGGGCGGGGGGTGGGGGTAGGGGGGGGCACAATGTCTCAACAATATTTGGAATATTTTTGTCCATCCTCCCTGCTTGAAACAAGTGAGTCTGATTTGTATGCAGGGATGGGACGTTTCATGGGGACAGGGGGCGTGGGGGGTGGGGGGGGTTGTTCAGTTACTCTGGTGGCTGACTGGAGGAAACTCATTTTCATCATCCAGACAGACGGGGCCCTCAGCGAATTCGTGCTCTGGGATGACCTCACCCTTCTGGGCTCCTCCGTCCTCAGAGTATCCTGGGAATAGAGGGAAGGAGAAGATTTTGTAGCCACTCATTACTGACAGCATCCTAATCTGTTTCCATTGGGATCTCTTTCTAGTGCTAGCTGCTTTTTTTTATAATAATAATAATACGGTGCTTACAAGAGTTAAAAATCATCTTTTAATTTGTGTAACTCTTTGTTTGCCTGGAAAGAAGAAATCTCTACACACTGGCTTCTACTTCCAACCCCTAAATTCATCATTCAGAAGACAATTGGATCTACTCATACCATTTGTTTAATATATTATTGAAAATGCTGGTGAACTAATGTTAACTTTCATTAGTTGATACCCTTTACACTGTAGATATCATTTATACTACTATTAGATTTTCTGAAAGTTTACTACCAGTCTTTACTAACAATGGTTAGTGCTGTTGCTTTCACAATTAGAATTGTAAAACATAATTTAAAAAAAACAACTATAAGTACATTTTTTTTCTGCATTTATGCATCACATCTGCTATATATATGAGCCATTTGAAAAGTTTTAAATTAAGCCAAGAGACATTTCTGTGAGATTTAAGTAATTTCAAGAAATATTTTTGTATAACTTTGTAAAATGTGATTTAGGAACAATTTGTTATTTTAGGATTTTGATTTGAAGTATGTGTGATATTCTGTTGGATATGAAGTGTTTAATGTTTAGCTTTAAGCAAAAGTTGCATAACCACAATGGATGCTATAGCTAACGCTAACAGCTAAAATATGTAGCGCACAGTAGACAAAGGTTTAAGGAGTAACTATTACTTATTATTATCATCCAATTTGGCAAGGTTTTTTTTTAATCATTTTATCCTCAGGTATAAAACTTACCCATGAGAGTGGTGGAGGAGGGCGGGGTTGAAGGGAGAGCCACAGTGGCAGCATATGATTGGCTGGCTGGTTGGGACAAGTCATCCTCTGGTTTCTCCTCTTCCTTCTGTTCCACCTGTTCCTCGCTGGTGTCAAACAGCCTGCAGGAGGAGAGCAGACAGAGACTCAGACAGAGAGTAACCGCAGCAATAACACTGTAGTTTAACTTGCTGTAAAAACATAAGCCAAGGCTACATTTTAAAGCTGCACAACACTGAATGTGAGTTTTTGATGTAAAAATACAGCTGCTTACGTCACAAACTATTATTTCGAAAAGAGTCCCATCATCACTAGATAGATGATAATAAGATAGACAAGCTATACTTCTATGCCCCCGCAGGGAAATTTGTAGACTCCATCTTGCAGTTACACAGAAGATAAAATCATACATACTGCATAGTAAAAGAAAAAATGTCAACATTTGAACAGCACATGGTTTCCCTGCACATACACAGTTTGCATATACACAAGTCAAGGTACCATACCAGGCTGTAATACCATATCTTATAATACTCTCTAATAACTGCATGGTAAAATAGAAACATGCTCAACTCCATAGACCCTAAGTCTACATAAAAAATACATCCGCTGTTGAGGTCTAGAGCAGAGACTTTCAACGCAGGACAGGAGCCCAGATCACAGCAGTGCCGCGCCACTAGAAGCTCAATAGATGCACCTTGTTTGTCCACATTTAATTCTGGTATTGTGTATTGTCAAAATAATAGTCAACTGAACCCTCAGTGAAGCCATGTATTTCCAATAAAATACTTTTTGAAATACTTTTGTTCTTATTTTACGTTTCTAAAATTTTGCCAGCAAGGTAAACATAAAAAGTGCTATTTACTTAACATGTTAAACTATTCCTGGAAATTAAAGTCCAATACAGATTCCTTTCATTTTCATTTGGGTCAGCTTAAAGGTGCAGCCCAGTGATTTTGTTATAGTGCCAATATTGCTTCCAAATCTCAAAAAATCCTCCCATCTCACTCAACATGTTTTTAAATTCAAACATACCTGTGTTTCTGGACCAGGACACACTCGCCTCCATCCTGTGGGTCCACATTATAAATGTAAAGATACCCATCTGAGGATGCCACCAGCAGGCGAGGGAGCTTCTGAATGCTGAAAAACAAAACACACAAGATAGGAGTGAGCCCACACATATACAGACTTTAAAAACATCCTTGTCTTCTCTCTCCCTCTGCCTTACGTTGCCAGGGCACAGATGTTCTTTAAGCCAAACATGTTGAGTCGAACAGTGGCGAAGGCTCTGTCCTGATGCATCATGTCAGACACCTGGGTGGGCAAGTAGGTACTGGCTGCTGTGAACATTTTGCCCACATACGCTGACCATGTAGGAGACTGCTCCTCTTGACTAGAAGATAACAACAGGAGTCATGGTTAAAGATGCAAAAATGTTGCATTAAAAATCATAGAAATCATTACTGGAGACATTCTGATTTTTTTCTTTAAAATTGAATTTTGGATGCCAGTCATTCTATACAAACAGCACTCAGGTTCAGGAAAGGATAATGGGGGAAATCACTATTAATACAGAGAAATCACTTCTTATTGTAAGTCGCTTTGGACAAAAGCATTTACAAAAGCTGTAATGTTAATCCTCAGAAGGGAAATGTCCCCAGAAAATACAAGGGTTTATTTTGATCTGGATGAAAGAACCAGCAATACTACTGCTGAGGCATACAGACTACAACTCATCACAACCACGGTTACTGCCCTTATGTTATCATACTAGATATGTATTACTGTATTATATGCCTACATCAGTATCATGAGGACATTGAATTTAAGTTGGTTTATCTACGGATTGGTTTAACAATAGAAATGTATCAATGAATTCATTAATCATGTAGAAACAAACTGTGTGTATGTATGTGTGCGTGTGCGTGTGCGTGTGTGTGTGTGTTTACCTGGGGCTGTGCTGCTCCAGTTTAAAGATATGGACTGTCTCAGTGTTGCTGGAGGCACACAGGAACTGGGCATCCGCACTGAAGGACAATGAGCTGATGCTAACATATCTAGCACACACACACACACACACACACACACACACACACACACACACACACACACAAATCCAGCAAGAAAAGGACAAAACAGTTGAGATTAAATGTAAATATTGTATTGAAAACCGAACATATACACATGATTGTTTTAGACATATTAAGCTCTTACAATAAATGTAAACTTAAGTCCATGTTTTTAGAGTGTGTGAGTGACTGTGTGTGAAAAACAACCTCCCTAGTGTGTCTGAGTCTAACATTTCCACTATTCCACTTCTCACATTGCTGCTTTAATCACTGATATGTCACTGTCATTGGTCATTGACACTGGACGCTACACAGTGCATCCACAGCCGTCTACCATTGACTACTGAGCAGCAGGAGTCAAGTGACTTACTCACCTGAACGTTAAGTGTTGAAGAATAAGATGGTGCTACTAACCTTCCTGTCACTATCCCTCTTTTAACCTCTGTCGTACCACTACCATGAATAATCTCAATATACAGCTGCTGGATCTGCATGGCAGGCTATCTATTCTTTTCCAAAATAATATGAATAGGAGCACTAACCTCTTCATCCCTCGGCGGAATTCAAACAGCCTCTGCCCTTCGGGAATGCTGAAGACTCTGATAACGGTACCCTGTAGAGGAGAAAGTGGTCAGACAGAGGCTAGTGGATAATGAAAAAAAAGGAGGGATAAGAAGGAATCAAGTCCTCACTTTCTCTGAAGCGCTGGCCAGTTTGGTGCCGGAGGCATTGAAGGTGAGGGCTGCCAGGGGACTGTCATGGGCTTGGATCAGGGTCACGGTGCTCTAAAGGGGCAAACAAGCGCTTTCTAATGACATCAGCACAGACACTGGTGCTTCCCCTTGTGGGTTTTTCAAGAGACTGCAATTTTTGCCTTTTTTGCTATGTTAAGAGTTGACTGAGGCCTCACCAGGCTGTTGGCATCGTAGACAGTGATCTCTCCGATGGTGGCGCTGCCGGGGTAGGCCAGGTAGGAGTTACTGTGGTTAACAGAGAGGGCGCAGAGACCTACGAGGCAGAACAGAGGATAATTTAAGATATGTCCCTTCTCATGTTCAACCTCTCCTGGACTCTAGTTTCCTGCCTTTTTTATGTCACGCCAATAAACCTTACCAAAATCGCGCATGTGCATCATTATATTGCTAAATCTATGGTTTCGATGCTTTGAGTGTACCTGAGGGGTTGGTGGGTGTGTTGAGCAGGGTCTTGAGTAGTTTCATGTCTTTGATATTGTGGATGTAAATTGACTCCTCCAGGCACACCACCAGTCGCTGAGGTGACAGTGACAGATGGAGAAATAATTAAATGTAACAAAATATATTTGGCAACACAAACCAGAAGCAACAACTTTTGAGGCTTGCAGGTAAGGAGAGATCTGTTCCTTGTTCTTACCTGCCTGTTGAGCCTGACGGAGAGGATGTTGTTGGAGTAACTGTAGTTACAAATCTCTGTGCCCTTCTTAAAGTGATAGACGTTCATTCGCCGTGGCATGGACAGACTGACCACCACCACCAGACTGCTGGAGAACAGCCGCTCCACTATATACACGTCCGGACACTCCACTGAGAGAGGGACAAGAGAGCTGTTATCACATTCCTATACATTTTCTTGCACTTTGATAACAAGGGACAATGGCTTGACTGCTATTACACTCAACTACAAACCCACATTAATTACACATAAAGGGAAACTGTTAGTTGCCAGAAAAAGAGAACATTTTGTGACCACAAAACTTCCTCAAACTGACTCTAAAGTATCTCTTTCGTTGCTGCTAATGAGGATGAGAAAATTGAACGTTCGTCTGTGTTTACCCTCCACACGCAGCAGAGCAAACATGCAGCGACCTGTCTGAGCTGTTGTATGACCAAGGTGAACCTGACCACAGATCAGATAATACAGTGTAGACTTATATGTCAGCTTAGGGTGGGGATGCTGCTGTGTCACAGTGTACTTAGTTTATGCATGGTTGAGTTTTTACAAATAAGTGCACAGACATGCATCCATGGGGTGAGCTGTCCTGAGACATCACATACATATGCATGTATGGCTCATTTGAAAACTCTTACCTCCCTCATGAATGCAGTCCAGCTTGTCCGCAGCAGTGACTGAGAAGAGTTGGTAGCCAGTCTTGGTGCCCACTGACAGAGAACTACAACACACGCACACACATGAACAAGATTACACATCCACCATTGGCAAAGAGAAAACTACCATAATAACACGGTTATTATAGTTTGTTTGTTGGGATGCACAATGCACATGAAGTATATCCTTGTCCCAATAAGATAATCCCCAAAATACTTTTTATTTATTACCAGAACAGATTAGTGAATGGATGCTATTAAAAACATAGGATTATACTTTACCATTCTCAAAGCATTAGGGTTAAGGGTTAGCCCTAACCCTAACCCTCAATTTGTATAATGCTCCACACACCAGGAGGTGAAATATAAGGAAAGGATGCTGTATGCCACTGACCATACAATTATTAATAGACATCAAGGGAAATATTATAGATATGGTACTTTCAGTAATGTGTATGTATGATCTGCTCAATAAGGCATGAGCTGAAGGGACCTCTTTAAAGCACTGCTGATAACTGAACCATCATTGGTCATGCTGTAATAATAGCATGAGGCCAACGTATAGCCATAACTGACAGTAAGGAGCATGAGGCAGTAAACAGGTCATATCCAGGCTTTACTTCATCTTCGTAGCCATGTATGACATGATTTCTGTCTGTCTGTCTTATCTTATCTTGTTTAGATAACATCACCATAACACAGTTTCCATTAAAATACGTTAATTGCCCCCAGGAGAAGATTGCTTTATTTTATCAAGGCTGAAGATAAGCGATAATAAGGCCGGGTTTACTGTTTGGCCACCTGCTTAGTTTTACAATCAGTGCCAGGGGAGATGTTAATGTAAGTAGGAACACCTGTAACTGAAGAAGTCAGTGAGTTCTGCTGGATTTTAGCCTTTTAATAATCCTTAAACATGGAAAAAAAAATGGACACTTGCAGCACAGATGTGATTCCTCAAAATAATTGAAGAGCCAAAAAAGGACACAGAAACATCTGTTTGTTCTTTAAAGTAATATTGCTGTTAATATGCTAATAATTATCATGTAATAAACAGTGTATGTCAATCATGAGTCATGAGGTAAGCAGGAGACTTACATGAGACACTGGAATAGGCCTGTTTTCAAAACGTTTTATCAAGCTGTGTCTCATTACACAGCAGCCAGAACTTTGGTGACCAAATGTCTAGTTTAATGTGCAACAGGCCTTGAAGATTAACACAGTGGCCTACTTCACTTTCAGCTGGCAGGGAGGGACATATCTAGAAGTTTTAGTAAGGCATACAGAGTAGTGTGGTTTCGTTTTGGGCGCAAACATACAACTGCCTGCGCTGTTAGGAAGCACCAGAAAATAAACCAGTGTATGTAAATGCGACTGAAAATAATTATGCAACAGTCAGGTGCATCAAGGAGATTGAGTTCATGCTGGGCCCAGCCCGCAGGTCGCTTACGTGGTGTCCTGGTTAAACGAGGCACAGATGAAGCCTCGGTGCACTTCGGGGCCGTCCTGCGCGTCCTGGGACTCCATCGGAGCCGCCAGTTTCCCACTCCTCTCGCTGACCGAGGTCGGAGGCCTTGGGCTCGGGTCGATCCCCGCCGGAACCCGCTTCCCCTCCTCTGCTCCCCGACTCCAAGCGCCACGCTCACAGTCTTCAGGGAGAGGAATGTCCGGGCTGGTTGGATCAGACGGCACACATGCGGCACCGAGTGAATGATCTCAAATCTGAACTGGACACGAGATAAACGAAAACAGCTGCGTAGTGAGCTGTTTCACTTTAGTCGGTCGACACTGTTGTTATTATTATGTTATTAACTTCCAATAATTCACACAGCAAAACAAAAACAGCTGATGGGTGGATGCGTCACTCTGAGGTGCCTCACGATTGGCTGGCGGTAACATGTCATGCCCTCCTTTCCGGAATTTCTATTGGACGAACTGTTTAAAGGCTCTCTTTGATTCGACAAGAGAGCTGTCAATCATATAAGAGCCGCCTATTTAAAGGAAAAACTGTTGATTGGCCAGTTATACTTTCAGTCTTGTCACGAGGAATTGTTTTGATGATTTCATTGGATAAAAGACGTATCAAGTTGTTCTCACGTCGATCATTGGAGAGTTTATGGTGTTATTTGACCAAAATTCAGCTTTCATCATTAAACCTAAATGCAAATGTTAAAAACTTAAACTTTTCCCCTTAAAATTTGTACATGAGGCTATAAATAATGGGCTTATCTTATTTTATCTTTGCATAATGTTACTTCAGTCAGTGATGGAAAGTATACATTTACTCATGTATAGTTACAACTTTTAGGGACTTGTATTTTGCATTTTAAGCTACTTTATATTGTACTCCACTAGCTACAACAGAGGGAACTATCATACTTTTTACTCAACCACATTAATTTGACAGCTTTGGTTACTTGTTACTTGTAGATGCAACTTTTAGGCTAAAACATGTGCTTCAGCTTATCAATATGATCCTTTATTACAGATTAAGATATACCCAACAGAATATAAATCAGTTATAATGTTTTGCATCTCAACCAGCTACAACACATTAATGCATCAGTATCAATAATCCATTATTATTATTACTGGAGCCCTATTTCTGCCTGAGTAGTTTTACTTTCGATACCTTTAAATGCAAGACTTTTAGTTGTGGTTGATTTTTTTTTTTTTTTTTTTTTTTTTTTTACATCATTTTACTCAACTAAAGGATCTTTACCCATGAAATCATGTACATAATTTAAATGACTTAATGTTTATTGATTTGTACTTTACATCAATTGCACTGTGATAACTTGAGCACATTATTTAAATGTTCTGCTGCCTGCAGAGAAAACAGAAACCTCTGTAGTATTTGTTATTGTCCCTAGAATTTATTTAGCTTGAGAATACAGTGCACCTCTGATTTTCCTTTTCTGTCTGAGATATTTGTCCCCAAAGTCCCCTAAAATAACCTCATGTATGTTTATTTATTTTATTCATTTAATCACCCTTTGACTCACTACTGTACATCTGAACAGGCTGTATATACTGTACATAACCATCATTTTATACCATTTAATATGTATCTAAGCAATTCTTCACTTCTTTGCATTATTTGTATCCTGTTTACAGATCACAGGAATGGTTTCACTTGTATATAGTCATTCTTTGTGTATATTTATGAAGATTGTTGTGTTGTTATTGTGTGTAAGTACACTGAGAGCCACTAAACCGGATTCAAATTCCTTGTATGTGCAAACATACTTAGCCAATAAAGATGATTCTGATGTTGCAATTGGAAATAAGTACTCTGCACCGAACCACGAAGTTGTACGCATTTCTAAATGAACACAAAAGAGAGATTCCTGTTGACAAGCTAATTTTTAATCAGATATGAATCGATTTTTTTTCTTTTCCCGTTTCTGTTCTAAACTATTTCTTTGACGTCACGGTTTCCGTGCGGTCTCCTTTAAGGTTGCCAAGGGTGACGGGCTCACATGTCAGAACGAGGAGAATTGACGTCAGTGACGGCTGTTGATTGGTTCTCAGCCGTATCCGGTGGGGCAGCGGTCCAGGGCTCGGGGAAAAAAAATCGAAGCGAGGAGGATCTGGTAACGGTACGCTTTGTAGAAATATCACCCATCCCGAGTCGTTATCGAAGGGCTCGGCAGGAATTTACAGTTTCTTGTGAGTATTGGTGTTGTTTCTGCTCAAAGAACATATGACCTCTGGATAGGTGAAATTTGTTTTCTCCGTCTCTCGTTTGTTTATGATAGAACTCAAGATGGCGTCATTGGAGGAGAGCTTTGCCTTTGCACGGAGCTAGCCAGGCTAGGCATCAAACTAGACACTTTCTTTAACATTCTGCTTAACCAAAGATAGTTAAGCAATCGTATAAAACATGTATCATTTATTTGTATTCTGTGTTTACTGTTTATACTAATTTAGGGTGGGTAGTATTTCAGTATTAGCTTGTTGTAAGTTACTTGGCTGCAGCCGTCAGCCTTCCTGACCTACACGGTGTTAACGTTATAGACAGGGCATTTGCTTCATACTGTCTCTAAAGGCGGTAGTAGTTATTTTAATATGTACACTAATATTTATCAGTCCTCCAGCACTCTTCATTGTTACTTGTTCAGCGAGGTCATTGTGCATCGCAATGTTTTCTCTTGACAGCTCTCTTCTTGTCAACTGAGGTGATGCTGCAGCTCACTAATTCAATTAGAAAATTAATATGTTAATTATATATTTTAACTACCTCAGACGTTTGAAAAAGTAAACAAGACTTTCTAATAATATGAGGCAGCCCTGTTGTTGGGTCTTGCCTGTAGTCTTAGCACTTAATTTATACCACTTGGTCTAAAAACAGTATCATTTATCACTTAGTTATTCCTGTGGTAGGTTTAGATTAAAGCAAGCCTGCCAAGTTTCCACTAGGAGTGTAGTTAGCTGCAGAAAGGATGTGCCAGCCTCATCTTTGATAACATGGCAAGTAATCTCCCCAGGGCCTTGTCAGATTAGAAATTATCTGAATCCTATTATACTGATGCACATGCATGATACACTTGCAGGCACAGGATCGGTCTGTTTCCTCCGCAGGACTTGTTGTTCTGTCATTTACTCATCTAAAATACACATGTTGGTTACAACACGGCTTTAGAGGCCTTCCTGTTTTAGACTGCACAGCCCAATCAAGCTCAGAGCTATCTGAAGAAGCTTATATCACAGAGGTTGATCAGATGATCAGGGATCTGTCAGGCTGTTTTTCTCAGAAGCAGTACTGAGGCCTGAAATGTTGAAACCTCAAGGAAGTGCACGTTTGCTTTTATGGTTTTGGTCTGTTTCACAGTGGATTGATTCACTGGCCTTTGTTTCGCCATTTGTCTAAAATTAGGCCTTATGTACTGTTTCAGCCAATGTGAGAGTAAGCTTCACTCAGGCTGGTGAAAAGCTGAAATTGTTTTGAGTAAATAAACCCAGGACAGACAGCGTGCCTGTCCTAGTTTGTGGTCTATAGTCAGAAATGTGTGATCACATCATATGACCAGTTTTCACTCCTGCCACTTAGAAGCACTCAGGCTCCACAGAGCAAAACAACACCCCATCTCTCCGTGCCTTCTCACTCAGGCTCTATTTTTCTCACATTCTCGCTTTTTTCTTTCTGTCCATTTCTCATAACGACACAGACACACTCTTACTCTGTGTTGCTCTCTGGTAATCCAGTAAATCCATGTTTTAGTGATGATCTGAAATCATCCTCCTTTTTTTTTTTTCTCTCCCCCCGTTGCTGTCCTCTCTCTCTCTCTCCAGTACAAAGGTTAGAGGTCACAGAGCAGGGTTTGCGGTTGTCGTCATGGCATCTGGAAGTACGAGCAGTGAGGAGGAGCGGAGCCTGAGGGAGTGTGAGCAGTACGTGCAGAAACACAACATTCAACAGCTGCTGAAGGACTGCATTGTCCAGCTGTGCACCTCCAGGCCAGACAGGCCAATGGCCTTCCTCAGGGAGTACTTCGAGAGGCTGGAGAAGGTATATTTGTTTGTGTGTGTGTGCGTGTGTACTGTGCGTGTGTACTGTACCTTATTGGTCAATAGGCAGAAAGCTAATCATTACACAGTGAAAGCTGAACATTATAAATTCTTGTATTACACTAGGCAGTTACTTTCTCACAAGCCTGCTAGTATTTGGCATCACAACTATTAACTTTGTCAGGCACTATTTCCTTTCATCTCTCAGGCCAACAAAAACCCTCGACAGATTAAATCAGTTGATCAGTTTAAACATGTCTCAACACAGATGATGTCACATATGAAGCAGTTACTGTTATCAGATTTTTCTTATCGTTTTTTGAATTAAAGCTATTTAAACTTTGTGTCAGAGAACAGCAGTTTTTATTTATAATCACACAGCAATAGCAAAGAATAGTTTGTAATATGTTGAAAGCCAGCTAACTTTCTAACTAGCACACTTTAATGCACAGTTATTTTAAACAATATGGTGTTGTAAGATTACTATTTATGGTATCCACCTGCTTTGAACAAGATTTCCCAAATGTATATTATGTACACTTGAGGGTCAGGTTTTGCAGCAGCCATGTTCTAGACCGGATGCTACATTTACTGTAAATGTCACCAAAGAACTAGTTGGGAAAAGTTACTGATGTCAGATAAACATCACGATGAATCCACATGAGTTCAAGCGCACGTACAATAATTGAAATTTAACATTTTATTACTTCAACTGTATTTACATGTTTGACAAAGTTTTTCTGAAAAGTTCTTTAAACTAATGCTTGTGTGCTTCCCTAGAATCTTAGAGGAAGGATTGATTTGAAAATTATTTTAAACAGAAGTGCCTTTTTTGGGGTTATCGTCTTCTGATTTATCGGATTTCTTTTAGATGCTCATCTGGCAGTAACCTTCCAATCCTCTTGGAGCATATTATTAGTTGAAGAGTACAGTTTTCACCTGCTCTATGATTTTGTGCTATATAAATAAAATTGAACTGAATTATACCAAGACAATGAACTAGCACATATATACTGGATAATTCTAAGAAGAAACTTGTAACATAACTTGTAACATAACTTTTTAGTAGTGCTTTTATTTGATCTCTTGATTGAATGTAGGTTTTCACTGGGAACTTTTATTTATCGGTTTATTTTAGTTTATTTTAAGTTGTATTTTACATGTGTTTATATACTTTTTTGAGCTTAAAAAAGTGCTTTGAATGAACTACAGCAGCTATAAACCTTGTCGTCTGATTGACTTCTTCCCCTCCAGGAGGAGGCCAAGCAGATTCAGAACCAGCAGAAGGCCAGCAGTTCCCGTTCAGACTCACGTGATGAGGAGGTGTCTCCACCCATGAACCCGGTGGTAAAGGGTCGCCGGCGGAGAGGAGCCTTCAGCGCAGAGGTTTACACAGAGGAGGATGCAGCCTCATATGTCAGAAAGGTAGACACATACAGCTGTGAGAGCTACAAGAAAATCCAACACTTACATCTATGAAAAGTTATATTTTCTTGAAACGCATAACATGTCTGTGTTGTTCCCTAAGGTCATTCCGAAAGACTACAAGACGATGGCAGCCTTGGCCAAAGCTATTGAAAAGAATGTGCTCTTCTCACACCTGGACGACAACGAGAGGAGGTACCTGCCTTAAACAATGTTTGGTTTTCAAAGGTTTTATAAGGTAGATTTGGACAATTGACTAAGTGTGTGTAGTCAGCTGATCCTCTCACAAATCTGTTTGCTTCCAGCGACATATTTGATGCAATGTTTCCAGTCACCTACATCGCTGGGGAAACAGTTATTCTGCAGGGTAGGATCACACCTTTTCAGCGTTAAGCTGAACAAACATTTATCCAAATGAAAGCATGTCTTTGTGTGATCGTGATAGTAACAGTATTGTTGTGTGCATCCAGGTGACGAAGGTGACAATTTCTATGTTATCGACCAAGGAGAGATGGATGTGAGTATCTGATCCTCATCTTGTTTTTTTTTTAGAAAGCAGTGTCAAACTTTTACAATGCAAACATACTTAAGTAACATAGAGCTTCTTTGTCTGTTAGTATCGGGGTTCACCTACAAATTTCTAATAGTTTTGCTTGTTTCTTGTTCCTCTTCTGTTTTTTTTAATGCTTTTCTCACCATTTCCTTGTTTTCTTCTCTGCCAATCTGACAGGTGTATGTGAACAATGAATGGGTGACCAGCATTGGGGAAGGTGGCAGCTTCGGAGAGCTGGCGCTGATATACGGCACCCCGAGGGCGGCCACAGTTAGAGCTAAGACCAACGTCAAGCTGTGGGGCATCGACAGAGACAGCTACAGGAGAATACTTATGGTGAGGAGGTGTATTATAATACAAAACCAAAGCAAACCAGTGTATTTATTTGCAAACATGTAGGTTTACATAAATTTATTTGCTTTTTTAGTTTCATGTAAACACACTAACACAAATGTCTTTCTCTTCAGGGAAGCACTTTGAGAAAGAGGAAGATGTACGAGGAATTCCTCAGGAAAGTGTCCATTTTAGGTGGGTAATTTTATTTAAAAAAAAAAAATCAGCCACAACTCCAAACTTAAAAATAGAAGAGAAGCAGGTTACTTGTGTTTTGGTGTTGAGATTAAAATAACCTAAAAGGGTTTATAAAAATATATCATCTTATAACAGATGAAAGAAGTAAAACCAATAAAAGCCTTTTTGATTGTGATCCGTCACTTCAGCTGAATTCTTTTCTTTGTGTTCGCCTCACTCAGAGTCTCTTGACAAATGGGAGCGCCTGACAGTCGCTGATGCCTTGGAGCCCGTACAGTTTGAGGACGGACAGAAGATTGTTGTGCAGGGAGAGCCTGGAGATGAATTCTTCATCATCTTGGAGGTAGACACCTACATCTCTAACTCTGACAGACACACTCCTTCATACACAGTAGTTAAGTCACAATACCAAAATTTCATCTTTGAACACTTGAGATAACATGATAAGTTACTTATTTTAGTTTTTTCATGTTATCGGGGTGTCCATCGTTGTTGGATGTGTTATGTAATTAGTCCATATTTGGTTGTTGGTCCAGTTTCATCAAACATTTTAGGAGATATTGAATCTTCTTGTGACTTCAGTGAATCTTTAAATTATTTCAAACATGTCATCCACTCACACACACACGCCCTCTAGTGGTGATGTGAAAGTATTTTTTTGTTTTGATCAAAGTATTAAGGATGACTTGTTGACCTGTTCAATTCAGAGTTGTCTAAATGTATTTAATAGATAAACCGATTTGAATCGCGGCCCTATTTGATAATATCAAATACATTTCAGTGATTCAACTCCTTTTTTAAGAATGATCTTTTATGAAGATGATTCTTGTTCACATATACTGAATGCAAACAGGGTAAAGCTGGTTGATCCAAACTGAACTGTGTGTGTTTATGTGTTTTTCAGGGTTCTGCAGCTGTGTTGCAGCGTCGCTCAGAGAATGAGGAGTTTGTTGAAGTGGGGAGATTAGGACCATCTGACTACTTTGGTAAAAAAACTAAAGCATTATCAGAGAACTCTGTTATTTACCTAATGTATTGTTATATTATTGTACTATTACAAGTGAAGTAAAATTAGTTTTATAACTCTCTTATTAGAGTTATATGATTAAAAAGGCACGTATGATTTTTCTTTCAAATGAAAGTAATATTTCTAAACAATTTAGTTTTTATTTAGAGTTTTGTTTGTTTGCATTCTGTCTCAACATCATTAAAGATTTTATGTTTTCTGAGATTTTAAACGCTGTGATCGTTTCTATGTTCTGCAGGTGAGATTGCTCTGCTGATGAACCGCCCCCGTGCTGCCACCGTGGTCGCCCGCGGCCCCCTGAAGTGCGTGAAGCTCGACCGGCCCCGCTTCGAGCGCGTCCTGGGTCCCTGTTCAGACATTCTCAAACGTAACATCCAACAGTACAACAGCTTCGTCTCGCTGTCTGTCTGAAGGGGCTTGTCTTCCCGCCCCACTCTCTCTCTCTCCTCCTCCCTCTCCCTCTTTTCTCCTTTTAGACCCAGGGTCCACCAATGCAATTTGCTTTTTTTTTTGCCACTTTCTTCTTCTTTCTGTTTGCTTTCTCCCCCCCTTTTTGTTTTACACACACACTTCATTTTGTTGTTACCAGTCACGTCAGAGAGATGACTTTTAGCCATTCACCAGCGCTTGTACCAGCTGCTGTACGCTACCTTGTAGGCACAGTTACATCACATGTTACCTTATATATGTATTTGCTGGTTACGCTTTCTTTTTAGACTCAACCTTAAACACAAAGCAGGATTGTTAGGAGATCTGAAAGACATTAGGGTCTCAAACTGATGAGACAGGACAATCAAACTTTACATGGCGCTTTTGGTGAATTTGTTATATTTGTTATGTTTTAGATTGAAGCAAAGAGAGGACTGCTTCTTCCCCGTTTTAAGAGTTTCCTTTTTGACATCAGTTAGCTTGATTATATATACAAAGTAGAGCAGAAGCTTGAACCTGTAGAAGGCAGGAAGAATACGACTGCAACCACATTTTTGTCAGCCGTTTTTAGGTTTCAGCTATGATGGTTGTGCTCCATTTGTTACTTTTGGTTACCTTTGATCGGTATGATGAGACAATGACGAGTCTGTTTTGCTTATTTTTGGAGATCTTGTGCAACTTAAGGTTTTTATTTTATTGTGCAGCTACCAGGCTAGTGCCAAATGTTGATTATTGTCATGACTCAAAGATGCATAGCCGTGGAAATGCAGTGCGTGTTCTGTTCCCTGACTATTTGGAGCTCCAAACAGGAAGTAGTTTATTACCCTTATTGTCCTCTTAATCGGTAGAACGACCATACAAGAACTGCCTTGACTACTCTGAGGAAAAAATAAATAAAAAGAAAGGGAAAAAAAAATAAGAGTATTAAGTGTATTTCAGTATTCAAGTTTTTTAGTATATACCAAATAACTTGGTCACTCTTCTGCTATGGTTTGTAATCAAAATGTTATCATAGTATAGTTAAAATGATCACGGTTATATTATTATCATGGACTAAATGATAAACTTATGGTTTGGAGTGATGGTGATCTTTAAAAAGATATGTTTAACTGTCTTTTGTAAACACTTATTTTTCCATAAATTCTATTTTAGGTGTCCAGTGCCACAAAGTAAATAAATGCTTCTTCTTGTCGACCGACAAAAACAGTATGTAATTGTATTGTGTAAAACGTCATGGGTTAAAACTTTTTAAAATAGATGAAATGGGTAATTACAGGTTTATTGAAGTAAAGTCTTGGAAAAAAAAAAACAACAAAGTTTCAGGACATCTGAAGTATTTATGTATCGAAGCATCACAGGTGCGCTGGCGGGCAGAGTGAGCAGATATTTATTTAAAACTAGTGTCATTGCTTATGCCTATTGAAAAGGTGGCTGTCTTTTCATCAGAGTAGCTTGTGATCTGTTCTCTATGCTTACTTGGCATGATATTTTAGGCATCCAGTGATCCGGTATGAATGGAAGCGTGTATTAAAAAACGTGCCCTGCAGCTGTGTGCAGGACAGGAACTTTGTCAAATATTTGGTTTGTTACTCCCGAGCTTAACTGCTTCATGTCTTTTTAGATGGCATAAAATGTTAAGTCTGTCTTTTTTTTTTTCTTTTTTTCTTTTTTTTTTTTTGAAGATCTTTACCAAATCACAATGTTGACTTCTGGATTATAGGCTTAACTCTTCATTCCTGCCTCACTGTCTGTTACCAGAAATGACCTAGAACCAGTCATGTTTCTGTTTTCTGTTAAGTCTCCATTCAAAGCGCTTACACACGCTTAGAATTGAGTTTTATGTTTGTATGTCCAAAAAGATTTGATTTTGGTGCCGATTGCAGGGTAGTCAGGTTAGCGAGAAGATTTTTTTTGTTAATGGACATAAGTGTATTTTTCTTCATGTGTTTCCCCCTAACCCTCAGGTTGTGGATTTGGTGACATCTGGATTTATGTCATCAGCTTTCTTTTATGTTATGACAACACATCCTGTTTATCCTGATCCACAGGAAATGACTCCGTTAGGGGGCGAGGGTTCGACTCACCTTTTTGTCGAAATATTATTTTCATGTAAATAGCAGCAGCATCGGTCATCGGTTTTAGTCCAGATGTTTTTAGCCACACTGCAATCGTCCCGGTTTGCCTTAGCTTACCTATCCTGGGCTTACAGTAGTAGTCAGTCACTCCTGCTAGCCCGACCTTTCAGTGAGTTTGTTAGGCCTGCAGCGCAGAGAGCTGCAGGCGATCAGAGGACCATTCTTTTTCTATTCTACCCTGTATTCAGTTTGACCTCCTGTATGTGCAAAGATGTTTATCCTTTTGGTATAGATTGTTCCAGATGGCAGTTTAAGCAATAAAAAAGTAAAAAGAATTCAGCTTTGTCTCTGAATTTGTCTTTTTTTTTTTAAGCTTTGCGTTGCTCTTTTGACTTTATGACGTTTCTAATGGCTGGCAAAGTAGTTCAGGATGCTTCTCATAGGTTCCAAGCTATGTAATTCACTCTATTAATGTTAAATTACTTTTAATTTAACCAGTTTAAATGATGTTTTAATATATATGTGGAAGACAATCTCACTAATATTGGGTGTACAGTCAATGTTTACATTTAAAAAGATCAAAAACATGTAGCGTGACATCTGTCCACCAGGGGGAGACATGCTGCTGTTATGAGTGCAGGAAAGCCTGATTTGGTGTTGGTATTCATTTGTGCACCAAAACTTAAAAATTTAAATCTTTATCCACATTTTAAATATACAACATTCCTCTTTTGTGACCTCATTATTTTTAAACTTGCTTTGTCTGGTTAATAATATGCTATATGGCTCAGTTTTTCCCTTTTTTAAGAGGATTTTTATGACTTTACACAACTTAGGTCATTTTTCCATGAACTGATATTTTCAAGTAACGAGCAAACGTCACAAACTTAATTATTAACAATTTCACTTGGCTTTAGAAAAAAAGTTGCTATTAGTTACTTTGGAGTTGAAAAAGTCCAGGCTGTTCCTTCATTTTTTAATCTGTTGTCCCTCAAATGTTTATTTCTGTTGCTATGTTTTAATACAGATACAGTGTATAAATGCTGAGTTATGATGGCATATACCTGTGATTGAGATCAAGTTTTATGATGTCGCTGCTTATCAGCTTCCCTGCCTGCTTTGTCAGGCTGATGGTCTTCATTTGGCATGAACTCTTAAGATGCACATCACACAAAGACCTGGGACGTATCAGGTTTTTAGGATGAGAACAAAGAAAACCACAGAAAGCCAAAGCTCAAATATGTCGTTTACTGATTTATGAGATAAGAAAACTGATTTGGTTCAGAATGATTAACATGGTATGATATGACACTTTAGGTTTGCTGTCTGTCTCCGACTGTTTTATTGGACAGTAGTGTAGAGCCGCTTATAGTTTTTCTCAGTGGCTTCGGTACATTTCTCAGATCAGAATTGAAATTCTCAAAACTGCTTGTTCAACCTCCACATCATCTAGTCACCTGTGCACATCATAAAAGCAATTCTACATTATCAGTTGCTCGTGTCATGTTGATCAAAATGTATCAAACTGGTTCTTTGTTGAATAGTTTTACCCGCCAAAACATCTAGGCATCAGTTCATTGCATAAGTCATTACATGCAAAATGGTTGAACTAGTTGTCATAATCTGTCAAGCATATTTTCTCTACATTTCTATCTGTTTTTGTAAATGTGTCCTGAATTGATGAATTGCTGTCAGGTGAATCTTGACTTTCACTAATGAAGGGGAATGTGTGAAGCATTAGATCAACCAGTTTTCTTGAATTGGCAAGCATATATAGACAGAGCACAACACAGTGTTACAATTTCTGACAACAAGGAAATGAACAGGGTCAACAGCCAAGAAGAAGAAGAGGAATAAGGCTGCATGGAGAAGGGTAGGGAGGCAAAACAGAGGAAGAGGTAGAAGAGGCCGAGGACGTAGGCACGGTCCCAATGAAATACTGTAAGGGCCACAACTGCGGACCATGTTCTCAATCATGGCCTTACAATGGCTGTAGCTGATTTAAGGGTGCAGCCAAATGTTGGGAGAACAACCGTGCCCTTAATTATTCAAACGTTTCATAGACATAACAGGTATGTAATCCAACAATGTGCACTGTACTGTAATACTGTACACTTACTCTAATGATTCATATTACAGTATTTCACTTACATTTTACAGTTTACAGTAAATATACTTTATACAGATACATACTGTAACACACAAGCACACGTGTGTACATATATACAGTGTGTGTATATATGTACACAGTATATATGTATACACACACACACACACACATAATATATATTTGCTTTTGAGACATTAAGGATTTTGAGCAAGTTACAGGCTTTTGCAGGTAATCCATTCTGTGTTGCTGTTCGTACAAATGCACTTCCTGTTTTGCAAATGTTAAGGATGATTCAAGAAATGTACCAAAGCGACTGAGAAAAACTGTAAACACACAGATGGTACAGAAAAAGATTACAAGTCTGGAACATGGGGTTGAGTAAACTAAATGGCTGTTTAATGGGTAGCACTTTTCTCACACACATACACCAGATTACATTGCTGTTGCTTGCACATTGAAAATTGTACCCTGTCATCACACAAAATAACTTTATTTTATAATTATAACATCACATGGACATCAATCTTTCTCTCTACAGTCACAATATTCACCAGCATTCATTTGAAAAAGTCCAAACAGCTTATCCAGTGCATCACAGCTCTCTCTCATGAATAACTTCACTGCTGATTTTGATGAATGACAGCAAGAGAACTTCTATGGCTTCATGTATCAATGTCTGCAGGTCCTTAAAAACTCTCCAAAGCAAATAAATCTCCTGTATTCCCAGATCAGTGTTCACTCTCCCAGCTAATTTACCAAATGAAACAAATCTCAAATTACTCAAAAGTCTGTAAAAGTTCTTAATTTAAATATTTAAATCTCTAAACACCCTGATCTATGTGCACATAAAAAATTGAGAGCCTAGTCATAAAAAGCATTTATGACTATGAGAGAAACAAAAGGAAATCAAGGTACAGCTCCCTTGGCGATTGGAATTTGAGGCCTGCAGTGATTCATGTTCTGAACCGCCGCAATGAGATTCCTTCGCTCTCTGACAAGCCCCCCTGTACTTCCTCTGAAGATTACACAACATCTTCCATCTATGGCTTGTTCCTTAAATGGAAACCGTCGGGGCCTTGTTTGCTCACAAGTCTTCTGCAGCGATGAACCTTTCACCCTCTGTTACCTTGCCTTTTTCATCTCTGTGTCAGTCTGAGGTCTCGCTGTGGATTTGACAAAGTCCCTGGTGATCACCTCGTCCTCGCCCAGCCTCCGGATGCAGCGCTGGACCACTCGGAGGACCTTCTGTAACCTGCGGTCTAGGGCTAAGAGGTGGGGCTCCGTCAGGATTGGCTGTAAAGGGTCTCCTTGCAGGGACTCCCTCATCAGGTCGCTGAGCCTGAACTCTGGTCGAATCAGGAGCTGTAGCCTCAGCAGAGTGGAGCGCTTTACCCTGTGGGAGCAAAGGATGGGAGTGAAGGAAGGATGGATGATAAAGAGGAGGAAGAGGAGAGGCAGCATGAAATCTTTTATGAAAGATTAATTAGCTTTTTAAATTGTGCATATAAAATTTAACCATAAGACCTTTCAAATGTAAATCTACAAAGAAATACAGACACGGCACGAGATAACATCATACTTACATGCAGCACTGAGATAGTGGAGCAAGGATGGACATCTCATCTTGAGAGTGTTTCCCAAACCTGAAAAAAGGACGTGGTGCCATGTGTGATAAGAAAATAGAACCACAAAGCATAATTTCACAATATTTGAATGCTTATCAAAGTTTTCGTCTCACCCTCTGGCATTGTCCAAGTGGAGAAGGAATCCTTCATCCCCGAATTTGGTGAATATTTCGTAGTGGTGCCTGTCCATGTTGCCTGCAGAAGAGTTCAAGAAGTACATAAAATATGTGTTGTGATAGTGAACGGTCTGGTGATGATGTGAACACCAGATGATGTATTAGTATGAATAAATAAATACCTATAAGGAAGTCGAAGATGGACATGTCTATGATGTTGAGGAGCCTGTTGCCGGAGTTGTAGGGATAAAGCTGCTTTATGGTGTCACAGTAGAACGGATTCACTTCCCATCTTTAAAACAGATATAAAACATAAAAGATTTACATCAAACACTCTAATCCAGGAACTGTTAACTGTATTTGGATATTATTTTTGACCAGATATTTGTAACAATGTGAGAAAACAGTATCTAAAATTGTCCCTCAATTTCCTAATAACATTTGTTAAAGATACTTTATGTACAATTAGTATGTAACTGCATGGTTAATTTGACATTTTTAGGGCATTACTAGAATGATGACATTGAAAGACAGCACCATTGTAAATAATTTTCTCCCTGCCTCTAAATATTTAAACATTTTATATTATTTGTCACTGAGGTGGATCTCATGAGAAACTCGCAAAACAGGAAGTGGTTGTTCATCTGGCGCAAACTGACTTCCATAGATTAAAAAAATTGTGGATGGTGTAGCAGAGAAAGAAAAGGAAAAAGAAAAAAAAAACTCTTTTATCCTAGTCTGTTATGTGACAAAGCCTTTGACCAAAGAGACAAACATCCAATTTGACACAGCACTCAAAAGGATTTGTGGGAAATGTGGTGTGTTATTTGTGAGATGGAGGCCACCAACTGTCTCAACAACAGTTGGTGGCCTCAGTTAACAGTTAATTTGCACCATGCTGTGCATTTAACTAACCTATTTGGTGAACATATTTCAGTATGAGCAACATTCTTACAACATGATCTTCCCACTGAATTACACTGTACTATAAAATAAAATGTAATTCCTTTGGAGTGTACAGAGGTTGAGGTCTTACTCCTCTCGTCCGCTGAAAGTATAGGAACGTATCCAGGGGTTGGGGATGGAGATTCGGGGAGCAATGC
Source organism: Thunnus maccoyii (assembly GCF_910596095.1). Classification (NCBI taxonomy): domain Eukaryota; kingdom Metazoa; phylum Chordata; class Actinopteri; order Scombriformes; family Scombridae; genus Thunnus; species Thunnus maccoyii. Next base: position 18,286,547 of record NC_056552.1, on the reverse strand, counting down.
TGAGTCCGGGCAGGTAGGCAGACAGGGAGCCCTCCAGCAGGTCTGGGCTCCCACACACCGCATACTCTGTCTTGCACACGTACAGGCACTTGGCAAAGAAACACGTGTTGTTCGCTGTTTGGGAAGCGGAGCAAAATGGTGGAATACAAATGAGCTTCCTGTTCACATGCGATTACATGCCTTTTGATCAGCTCTGCCTTTCCCTCTAGCTGGATGCTGTGTCACCAGCAAGAAAAACACCAAAATAAGTCACAGATACTGTGGGCTAGGCTTTATACTGATATGCTGTGTTTGCAAAGATGTAGAGCTGTCAGTGTTATTAAATCAGACATTAGCCACATAATCTTGTCATATAAAATAAACAGGTCACCTTGCTGTTTCACCCTTGCCAGGAATAAAAACATTTTTGAAAAAGAATGAAGGTTACAGAGTTACAAAATACTGGCAAAATATTAGCAGCGTCATTGTACAAATATTGGAGCTGATATAGACCTTCAAAACTTCTCAAAGATGATAAAAGGAAAATAATTGTTGAATGAACAGTTTGACATTTTGGGGAAAACATTGTCTGTTAAATATGAAACCACAGCAACAACAGATGGTTAGCTTAGCTTAGCATAAAGAGGGGTGCAGTGACTTCCTGGAGTCTCTGCTGGTTGCCTGGCAGCCTCCAGGAAGTCACCACTTCTGGCCAAGAAATAGTCCAATACATAACTGCCTGTAAAACCACAACTTAATATGTTTCCCCCTGCTTCCAGTCTTTGTACTAAGCTAAGCTAAGCTAACTGTCCCTTGGCTGTAACTGTTAGCATTGTTTTTAACAGACAGACAAGAGTGGTATCAATCTCCTCATCTAACTCTCAATAGGCAAGAATGCAAATAAGCATATTATCCCATGTCATTTAGGTCTACATAATTTGATTAATTGCAAATTTGTGACACATTTGCACCACTGATCCACAATGTCAACTATGACAAGTCCTCCATTTTCCAACTTGTAGCCTGGTCTGTGTCCAAATCTAGTTTTAACATTGTCTAACATTAAAGTTGAGTCTTATCAAATTGCACACACAAAACTGAGGTAAAGGTGCTATTATTCCATCATAGGAGTTCTGTAAGGCTCCAACCAACAATTTTTATCAGTAGGTCTGATAATTATTTTCCTTAATAATCAATTGATCGTTTAGTGTAACATGTAAGAAAATAGTCAAAATGCTGATCATTAGTTCCTAAAGCCTGAGTTAACAATTTCACATTATTTATTTTGTTGACCAACAGTCAAAAACCCAAAGATGTAGAGTTTGCTATCATGGGAAAACTGTCAATTTTTGGCATTTTTGCCTTAAAAATACTTAAAGATCACTCAGTGAACAAAATTGTGGCCAATTAATTATCTGTCAATCAAGTGATCAATTAATCATCTAATCATTTCAGCTCTAAAGTACTACCATTTACAGTAGGGGTCAATAGGGGCCCAACAACAAACTTTTTCCCCCGGGCCTCATATATGATTAATCCAGCCATGCCCAAAATGTCAAACTATTCCATTACAAAGAAAAGAGGCCTGCTGGTGCTTTACCTGGTGAGGTGAAGAAGACAGCTCGTAGGTCTTCGTTGTGGGTCACTTGGAGGACTTCTGCTGTGATGTTCACCAGCCTGCCGGCCACCGGCGGGACCCTGCGGAAGTCCAGGATCCTACAACAAATAGGTTGATGAGATTCAGAAGATAAACATTATCTCTGTGGACTCCAGTGTAAGGAAAAGTTTACAATTCATGCCTCCACTCTGAATGTAAATGTAATGTGAACCCTCTAAAGATGAAAGCAGTCTTATCTCTGTCTCCTCACCTCATTTCACAGGAGCCCACGGTTCATTCTGACTGATTCTTATCAATGAATGCACCCTATTAACAGTCTCCACGCTATATAATTCAGCTGGCTTTGTTCATATATACTATCGAGAGCTTACAGCACCCCCAGGGCCATATTTCAGTCATGTGTCGAAAACAGTAATCAAACGACAATCAGCGGGGGAAGCTGAATTGCTGTTTCTGAAATCGTTGGCATTCCCCAACTAGTGATTGCAAGCGATAATGATACGGGCTCCTGGCAGCCAACACAGACACAACCGAGAGAGAGACGACACACTGCCACAGATTAAAAACACACCACCATAAATTAAAAATAGGAGAGAGCAGAGAAGGGATATACTGTATGTCTGTCTCACTGAATAAAACTGTGAGTGATTCTTGCATTTCAAACACTAACAAAGATTTAAGATATGAGTACTTGCAGCATGAGGGTTAGAGTTAGTCATTATAACGGTTGTCGACGTGGCAGTGCTGTTGTTTTCTGTCTTGGGTGGTGAAACGATGACTTATCCTTGTGTGTGGCTTCTTAATGATACTGTCTAGTTCAGATGACTGTTTTTCAGAGTGCATCACCTCAACTAAACCTATGTGTCCACAGACTGTGGTTTATAGTGATCAGCAAGTTGGGAAATCCTAGGTTGGGCAAACATGTTGCAATCTTTGTGTAAGCTGAAAGGTTTATTTGCTGGCAGAGGGAGGGAGAGTTTTTTCATTCTTATTTGTTGAAGACCATTTTGGATTTTTTTGGATTTTTTTTTTTTGGTGTTGTTTTTTTCATCAGTGATATTCTACTGCAAGAATGCTACCTCTGCATATTTATGATTGCAAGCTCATTTCATCATTGCTCATCTAAGACACAATAAATTCAAATGTTTTTGGTAATATCAGTCTTTTTTTTTAACCATATACATTTCAAGAATCATTGTGATTCAACTGTCTGATCTATAGGCGATAACTAAGGATTTAGTGTGTTTTTCAACTTGTCATCATTTAAAATAAAGGCACTTATTCTGCTGTGTTTCCAAATATTAAACAGCATAAGAAACCTTTAATAACTCTTTTTTACATGATTTTGTTTAACATTTGCATCATGGACTGTGTCTTTAAAGTAAAGTGCTCAAAGAGAAACACATTTGTAGCACCCCAGTGTGAACCGGAGCCATAACTGAGACCAATAAAATGACAGATGTGCAACCAAAACTAAAATTACCCCTACTAAATGACACTAAACGACACTAAAAATACCGGAGTATATTGATAGTAAAACAGGAAAAACAAGAAAGTGATAGTGAGCATTATGAGTGACGAGGGAGGGGGGGGGGGGGCTGCACCTGTCCAGGTGAAAGGCAGCGATCTCTGCATTGTGTCTCTGGAAATCAACAAAGTAGAAGAAGTCTTCTGGAGTCTCATCGTCCCTCTGCTGCCTGGCATACACACACACACACACACACACACAATCAAAACATACAAAGTGATCAAGTAGTCAGTTATAATAATCAGTAGTGAGATAATAGATGATGTAGTCTGACATACGCTACCATAGGATGTGACATGAGTAAATGTACTGTAATATGTTGTGTAACATTTTATGTTGTGTTCTATCTCAAACACAGACTTAATGTTTAAAATGTATTGCAGAACAACATTTTCTTTGTATTGGTGTGATGGAAACTTTTAGTGGTATGCTTTACCTATTGGGCACTGACATAAAAAAGCGGTGATTCATCACATGTGGATTCAGTTCTCACCTCATTGGCTTGAACATGGCCTTGGCAAAGTTGCGCATCTTCAGAGCAAGTTTAAGGTGGTGTCCACTGGGCTTCACCACTGGAGTAAAGAGACAGAAGAGACTAGAGGAGATCGGCAAACTTTACATCACACAACACAACACAAGTCAACTTTTGTGTTTGCATGCTGCTGCTTAACGAGTTAAAAACTTGTCAAACTTGACAAAAGTAAAGACTGAGCATCAGGTAACTGAGCCAGTGTTTGGTTTTCATCTTAAATCCTCAGAGGCCAGTTCAAACTTCGGAATAGTTTCTATTGTAGATCTGCCTGTTCCCAGTGAAAATTGGGGGTAATTGGGAGTTGGTCACACAGCTTGCGCTCTGCTCTCTCAGCAACTTGTGTTCCTTTTTTCTCTGTCTGGCTGCATATTATATCACAGCAGTAAGCCAGACTAACCACACACATGCCTCCCTGCTGTTTTCTGTGAAACTCCGGAGTATTAATAGTTAACAATCACACAAAGTTTACAATCACTACTTTTCGTGGGGAGATGAATCAAAGAGGACTTAACTGCTACAAACAGCCTTTGTGGCCGATGAACATCGTCACCGTTGGGTTACTGAGATAATGAGATATGAGGTCAAATTTAAAAAGGAGAGAGAGATTGTTTTGTTGCATTTCTTCTTAAGAGTGAATGACATTTCTGTGGTCGGCCTCCTCACTGTGCAGGGACGCTTGTGAGGCAATGATTTAGCAAAAACATATTACTCATTTCACATACCTTACTGGTGTGTGTGTGTGAGACTGTTGGCAGTAAAATAGAAAATATAAAACCATTATATTATTTAGGTGCTGAAAAATTGAATTTTTTTGCAATCCAATTTTCTTTTAGTGTTTATATGTCTGCGTGGATGTTGTATACATATCTGGCAGTAGAAGTTGCAACAATAACATTTATTAAAAGTAACTTTGTCGGTAACTTTTTCAATTATCCATCCATACATTTGCAGCTCTGCGTGCCGCTCAGAGGTAGGGGATGATAGCGTAGGTGGTGGCTGGTGTGTAGGTTGAAGCCTGGAAAACATTGGCTTCCCTCAGAGCACGCAGACATCAAACATTTAATTAAGAGCTCTCCCTTTGAACACCAACGAAAGCCTGTTTTTTTTCCGCCCCAGAGCAAGTGTCTTATACAGAAAGACAAATCTGAATTTTTGGTGCCGAACGAAAAAACAAAATCCACACTATCACAAAGGCGGCAGTGTGTTTGTCTCTGTTGGTGCCACCAAGCACAGCAGAAAAGAGAGAGAGAAACATAAATAGACAAACAAAGGGGCTAGTCAGCAATCGAACACACATGCTGTTATGTGCTGTACACTAAATGCAGAGCTTATACAGCATGAGATATGAGATAAAGAACATCAAAATCCCTAAAAGTCCAAAAAAAAAAAAAAAAGTCCAAAAAGTCTTATTGAATTCAGTAGTGAATTGACCATACCTTGAGTACAATCGCATGCTCCTTTTAGAGCCTTCTCATCTTGAGTGTAATCTGCAAGAGATAAATGTTTGTTAGCTCATAATTTAGCATGATTATCAGATTAAAGGAGAGGGGTTTACAATTTTTATAGTGGTCTTAAAACAGTAGTCAGGTGCCATAATGAATGTTGACACATGTTTTTCTTGCTGTAATTATTCCTCTTGTTCATACTAAAGATCTCTTCATAATGTACTTTCATTGTAAGTGATGGACAGAATCTAAAGCCCTCCTTCCATGCAAAATGTATTTAAAAGTTTATTTGTAGATAATATGAGTCCGTCATCTGTCCAAATGAGTAAAATCAAGTCAATAACTTTCAAAGTTACTGTCTTTTTAGTGCCAAATTCTCTCTTTTTGTTATTATCCTTCCACTGCAGCTGAACAAGAAAACACTGTCTGTCAAAACATTAGAGACATTTAGCTATACACCAAATTACACCGGGTCATTACAATTAAATATGACACTGACATACAGATGTTTTAAACCCTATCCATCCATCCATTACCTGCACTGACAACTGTCATGCCCTGCATGTCCTTGAGGAGTTGTGGGACAGCAGGGTCATTGCGAGTGTACAGAGCATAGCGACTTATTCCCAGGTGGAACTTCAGCCAACTGGCATCAGGGTCAAAGGTCACTTCATGTTCAGTCACAGTCACATTGGAAATGGCCGCAGCCTCGCTGTAGTATTTCATATGTCTGAGGAGTGAGATGTCAAACAGAGGGTAGTTTTAGAAGCTGAATACAGACAGCTATCCGCAGTCCAATGTGATATCATAACTCAGCTGTGAATGTCATGTTGCTTAAAATTAATGAGGTAGCTGGCTGAAAGAGAGAATTTACAAGAAATATGCTGCTTTGGAAATCTTAGGCAGGCAAATTAAAATCACTTCTTTATTTTGGAAAGACCACAGATTTAGTGCCAGAAGTTGACGGCAAAGTGCAATCAACAGGTTTTCTTTAGAGCAGGTCATTAAAAAAAGACATTTATTAAGTTTTGCTTGTTTTGTTTGCCCATATCCCGCTGTGGCCTAAATTCTCCTTCACATACAGGATTTTATTAGTCATTTTACGGGCTTTCTTTTGTTTTTAAAGACAGTTGTAACACAATAAGAAACATTTCCACAGCCTCCTCGCCTCTCCTCTCTCCTATACTTAAAGCCTGAGCAAGAATAATCTGAGACCAAAACAAATAAGTCTGTGGTGAGAGGGGCACCACATCGCCAGAGCTGACCGCACCGAGTGGGACGGTCATCTCCCAGTCCAAACAAAACTTCATCATGGGTCGGATAAAGTACTAACAGAAAAAGAGCAGAGAGATATAAATATGGGTTTCTTCATTGGTCATCTCATTGAGCCAACAGTCTTACAGTGACAGATCAGGGTAATCAGGACAATGGACAAGTGTAGAGTCACAGAGTAGAGTCAAGCGGAAGATAAAAAGGGGAAGCAAATGTTGCACCTATATTTCCTGTTACACTCAATGCAATGTCAGGAAAGACGCACACACTTAAAACAGGTGAATCAGGAAAGTAACTTCAACCTGTTTTCCTTTTCAGTACGCAAATATAATTGGCTTTAACTGTTCATTCAAGCAGCCCCTGAAAAGCTCCCCCCGGTTTGGATGCTGCAAGATTTTGCAAGTCTTAAGCCTTTGGGCTATCCATTGTTTTGTGCACATTTATATGGCAGAAAGAAAGAGAGGGGGGATCCATTGCTCATATTTCTTCTTATTTTTCCACCGTGAGAGCCCAAAAAATCTGTATCTCTCTGAGGGAGTGTTGGGATAGACAGACAGCCTCACGAGCCAAGACAGCTACAGCTCCCACAGATTAAGATGGGCTTTAGCAGTTTTAAATCCTTGTTTACCTTAAAGAGAGCGTTCCAGACGCAAGCTATCAGAATGACATGTTTGTGAGCCCCGGCCCACTTGACATTGGACTTTGATGACGCATGCCTCTCAAAGGGTTTGTTGACTTTTTGTAAATCACTTTTGCCCGAGAGCAAACATTGAAGATTGTCTGGGTGTACATCTGTTATTGTGAGAGAAGTGTATTTTAAGTGTGTTTTATGTTATAAATTAGGGTGTGTTTGTGTGTGTGTGTGTGTGGGTGTGTGTGTGTGTGGTGTGGAAATGATGAATCATAAATCATCTGTAAAACTGAAACTGACCTTTCCCAGCGTGACACCTTCTTCCTATAGTACTCCATCAGTTGCTCCGCCTGCAGCAGCTTCTCCTCTGGCCCGAGCACTGGAGTCTGGATGTTATACAGAGGATGAGCAAACAGCCTCCCCAGCTTCGAGCCCCCATCCGTGGGTCCAGATGTTGCACCATCCAGGGGCGGCACAAAGGTCCAGTTGGAGAGCTGCGGGGTGGCGAGGCCACCCTGCCTGGGGAGGGTGAGGTTGTTGTCACCACATGTGCAAAAGTGTCCCGATCCTTGCCCCATGCTCCGCAGCTTTGGCAGGAGGATGAAGTAGAGGTCAGCAGAGAAGATGGCTGTGAGGGTCGCGGCCAAGAAAAGACGGTCCCTCCTCATCATTACAGAAGAGGGGAGAGGGACGGGAAAAATAAAAACAGCAAAGTCCTGACTATGTGCTGCTCCAGAGTGTCTGAGACATCACTTGTAGGCTGCCTCCAGTCTCCCACACAGTCAGCCAGGCAGAGGCAAGAGGTAAGCAGCCAGAGGTTGGTCCAAATCTCTCTCTCTCTCTCTCTCTCTCTCTCTTCCTCTTTCTATTTGTGTGTTTCAGTCTGCTCCTTCCAGCCTCACTCCTTCTTCTTCTCCTCCTCCTCCTCCTCCTCCTCCTCCTCCTCCTCCTCCCTTGGCAGCAACTGAAGAGAGAGCTGAGCTGAGAGGGAGCATGTGTTAGCAACAGTCACTGACAGTTTTGGCTGCTTCCAGGGACCTGCTGCTCCGAGAGAGCGAGGGAGTGTGTGTGTGTGAGAGAGAGGGAGAGAGAGAGAAAGAGAGAGAGAGAGAGAGAGAGAGAGAGAGAGGATTGTGGGTGTGTATGTGCAGGTATGTACACAAACATCAAATGACAGGTCAGCAGTTTGAGGGAGTGAGTGCAATGAGAGTGCAGAAAACACACACACACACACACACACACTCTCTCTCTCTCTCTCTCTCTCTCTCTCCTGCACACACACTCTGTGACCGGTTAAAGCAGAAATCCTTGGAAGCAGGAAGGGGTGGAGACAGTACACTTCTTATCACAGCAGATCTGAATGAAACCGTGTCCAGCTGGCTTATCCACTCTGATGCAATGCATGTGTGTGTGTATATTTTGTCAGTGAAGGTCCAAGTCTAGCTATCATTCATTTGTAGATGTTTCTAAGTTGGTTGCCTTCCTCCATGAGTGTGAGTGTGTAGAGTTTGTGACTCTCCTCGTCTGTGTTTTCTCCAAGAAGGCGTGGAGAAGAGATTCCCTCCCGTCAGTCATCTTCTCTCGTCTCCTCCCTGCTCCTCCTCATTAACTAAAGTCCACTTTCACTCCTCCCATCCCATGCTTCAAACCTTTATCCTTTTTGCTCCTCTGTCATCTTCTCTACCCCTCTCCCTCCTCCTCTTTTCCTTTCTCTCTCCTCTTCTGTTTCGCTCCAGGCAAAATTCCCTACTGCCCTTTCCTTCCTGCTGCTATTCCCACACATGAATCCCTCGCTTTCTCCCTCTCACGCTGAAGTTCAGAAAGAGGCAGCACTGGAAAAGAAAAAAAAAAAGTTCTTGCACAACTTAAAATGAGGAAACATGCAGGGAAAATAACACCTCCCCTCGTTCACAGGCCACCTTTTCTTTTACTCTCTCTCCTTCTCTGATTTTTTTCCCTGTGAAAACATACAGTGTATAAATTACGATCGGTGCTTGTTGCCTGTGTCTGCTCTAAAAGCCCTAAGCGGCTTTATACTGAGGCAATGAAGATCTCGCAGGGCATTTCCCAGCCTGCATCTGCACTGTTGTGACTGTGGTATTTTGGAACATCTGTCGTCTGTTTGGGTGTGTGTGTGTGTGTGTGTGTTGGTGTGTATGCGTGGAACAAAACTGCACGTCAATGTCTGGGAGTTGCTCTCCAGGGTGTTTTACCCTCTCTGAATAGAAAACAGGCTGAGAAGCCTTTGCTGATGTTAAAAATTAGTGAAAGGAAGCTTTAACCTGCCATTTAGCCATATTGTAGAGGAGCTTCTGTTATGCTTCACACACACACACATACACACGCACACACACAAATGGGCTAAGAGGGTGAGTGCTCTCTATAAGGTTTTTTTTAGGAGGACACAGCTACAAAAACAAAAAGAGAAGCTATTGTTGTCCTTGTGACCTAAATGCATGATAAAAAAAACACTTTTAGACAAGCAGAGGCCCCATTTTTCACAACTGAATGAGCTTTCCATTTAATGTTTTGTAGGTTGAACATGGTCTGTTGAAATTCTATTTTAAAACTAACTTTTAAGGCAAAAAATCCAGACTACAGCCCGAATAGAAGCAGCTGTAGCTCAGGAGGAAGGGCAGGTCATCCACTAATCGGAAGATCAGCGGTTTGGTCCTTGGCTCCTCCAGTCCGTATGTCAAAGTGCCCTTGGGCAAGATAATAAACCCCAAATTGCTCCCGAAGGCTGTGCCATCTGTGTGTGTGTATGTGTGTGAGTATGTGTGTGAATGATTAGAAACTCCTCTTGATGAGCAGGTTGGCACCTTGCATGGCAACCTCTGCCATCAGCATATGAATGTGTGTGTGAATGGGTGAATGTGGCTTGTAGTGTAAAGTGCTTTGAGTGGTTGGAAGACTTGAAAGGAGTGATATATAAATGCAACCCATTTACTAATAGAGTTCCTCAGGGGCACTAAACTGACAAATGTATGAATATGTCATGGAGTGTTTTTATTCCGCAGCACAAAAAGAGGTAAAAATATGTACTTTTGGTTGAAAATTTCATCATTTAATAAATTCAGAACATCTGTACCCATCAGCAGACAGAAGATATTTCTGACAACATGGAGTGAAAAGGTAGAAATCAATAATGCAGATGCCTGAGGGGGCAAAAGTGCCGTCTACATGACTTGCCCTTGTTTGTCTCAGCTGTGTCTGTTTGTATTTGTCCCTGAGCAACAAACTTGAGAAAGGGCTCAGCACTTGCTTCCTCTCCCCCTAAAGTATCCAGAGCAGTGCTTAAAATAACCCGTTTTTTTTATAGGGATGAGTGGACAAGGACATGCAAAGAAGTTGCGAAATCGAATATGGAAAGAAAACAAACAAAAACAGAGCAGCGAGTCTTGCGTCACCAATTTGTGCAATTCAGCAGAGCTGTGATGATAAGTGCAGGGCGGCTCAGATGTCTGTCTGTCTAGATGTCTGTTTTGATGACCTAGAAGTCTCAAATATCAGGAAACACTGCACTCATACTGCGCTCTTCAGTTCCAAATCCTGATGATAAAAGAACTACAACAATCAGGACAATGTGAGCTGCTGTAATCCTTCAAACAAAGAAATGTACACATGAAAGGCTGAAAACAAGGGAAAGGAGGTGCGAGCAGTCAGTGGGATTTCCATGTTGAGTGTTTCACAAATGACAAAGGGAAAAGGCACTGCTAAAAATGATTTCACAGAAGGTACGGATGGTATCAGCGAGAGATGCATCAGAGGTGATGAGATGTGAGGAACTAATGAGAGAAAAAAGACAAAACCAAAATGAAAGACTGAGGGAAATACAAAAAAGAGAGGCTGTTTTGAAGGGGAAATCTTGCCAGCACAGTATTCATTTGACATATTCAAACAGACACATTCAATTTGCAGCTTCAAGACAACCTCATAAAATAAGAGGAAAAGGGGGAAAAAACAGCGTTCATGTCTGTATCTTTGTCTATATCCGACTGGACAGGTAGCTCACTTTTCCTTCTAGATGCTGTGAGCTGAGCTTCGTGCTGCCAGTCAAACAGTGAAACACTCAGCAGATTGTGAGTAGTAAAGTCCTCAGTGGGGGCATCTCCTGGAAAAGGAATAAGAGTATAAATGAAGACCAGACTTTTTTAGCTTCATAAATTCTATTAAATATGGAGCAGAGCTGACAGTGCACCATCATCAAGGCATTTCTGACATTCTTCCTTCAAGCAGACATCTAAAGCAGAGAGATAAATCGATGGAAGTCTTTTTAACTTCCTCTCTGACCTCTCAGCGGTCAGTCTAGAAGAATTGGCAGTCTGGACAGGCTAGGCCACAAACGCATAGTGTGGAAGCAAACACGCAATGTGAAGGAAAGAGGTCATAGGGAAGGAGACAGAGAGAGGTGCTGATGAGGGGAGAGATCAAGAGAAAGATTTCGAGCAGTTAAGACAAAACAAGAGAAGGGGGAAATGGGAAATACGTGCACGCAGACTCTCGATGGAGAAATGAAAAAAAAATCTGTTTTTCTCATCAGATGTATCTAAAATAGAATTCTTCCTTCTTTTATCCCTCTTTCATTATCCCTTCACATCAATGCTGTTTTTTTGGGGGGGGCAACTTCAGCCTGAAGTTGAAGTGGATGGTTGCAGCCACGAAAGGCAGCCGTCACATTCCTCCAGAACTGTTTGAGCCTTTTATAGTCGCCTGTGCTGACCAGTGTTTTTATGCTGGAAATCCACAAACATAAACTACCACATATGACAATTAACACTCCCACAACAGAGGATTTACATAATACATTGAAAGTAAAAATGTCCAGAACGAGGTAGAATGCGCCAGTGAGGCAAACAGACTGTTGTAGGTGGAGAGCTGATGAAATAAAGTTTATTGATCCTTAAGGGGAGTCAAGTTGCAACATCCACCAGATGCTGAAATTCCTATTAAATGGAAGGCTGAGCTATGTTGAGCACTGACGGTTTTACATGTTTTACATTGGTTTGCTGTAACCACTACTGTCATACGCTTCTTAGACTTACTATAGTGGTCTCACTTTGGAAACTTTGGTTTTATGGCCCAAGACTTGTTGAGACTCATGAAACTATGATAGCGGTTTGTGCTGTAAGTTGCATATATATGATCATAATGTTTTACAGATAGTCTACAGTAGGTAATTTGGAGAAGTAATGAAATAAGTTGCAGTCATAGTGATGTAACAGTTAGACTCCAATGTATTAGCTGACTATACTTGATGTCTGTCCCTGTGCTTTGTCTGTTTTGTTTTAGTGTTCATCTTAGATACTGTGAATTAAATGCATACAAGAAATATGAATAAATGAATGATTTAGGCCACAGCAGGATATGAGCAATGAGTGATGAAAAATGAGTATTTAAAAATGAAAGAATAATATGGAAAAACAGAAAATCAGACACAAACACTGTCATTTAGTTGTCCAATGGGAACAAATCATACAACAGTGAATATATCGACAATGATAACAGCAGACCCGCACAAAAAATTAAGCAAATAAAATGTGACAGTGTAAAATCACAACACACATTCAACCTTTATTATGAAGAACTGTTTGCAACAGATGTACTGTAGTCGGTTTTGCTGCGCACACTCAGCGTGTGTTATCCATCTTTCGGTTGTTGACATGGGAGATGAATGGCTGCCAGGCCTCATAAAATATATCTTTATATCCCATCAGAGTGAATCCAACCTGCAAAAACTGCACAAGATCTTTTCAATCCAGTGGGTTTATAGTGGGTGGCGTTTGTTTCACTGTAGAAAGATCTGTCTTCTTGCAACCAGAGGTGCAAAGGTAATAGTGTTTAATTTACATTGTTGAAGATGAGTTTTGAAAATGTCCAGTACTCACAGGGTGGAGAGCACATCCAAAGAGAGGTGGCTAATTTCTTTCATTCATATGAAAGGTGAGGGAGAGCTTTAAACTGTACATCTGAATTCCATGTGTCCTTATCCAGTTTGAGATGCAAGTCTTATTCTGATCGGCCTTTAATAATACATAAGAAGGGGCAATTAAGACACACACCCTTTATTTATGGGCTTATAGTAAGAATGTGATGCAATGTAGTACTATTCGGTGGATGAAGGAAGATTAGCTCATTTCACAATGACAAAAGAGAGAAGTGCTATGAAAACAAAGATTATGTAGTCGTAATTAATTGTATGTTATTGCAGTCCTCCGGGCAGCAAGGCAACGTACAGAACAGGTTTTCATCTGCAAACCCAGAAGGAGGAGTAGAGGAGGGGAAGGATCCAGAAAGCCTTTACGCAGCTCACCTGCAGAGCCTCAATCCTCAGCAGTGATCGCCGTGGTCGATGTCATCAAACAGACATCTCCTCTGACGACACGAAGCTACTGTCTGGCAAAAGTCCTCATGCAGATACTGACACACACACACACACACACACACACACACACAGATGCACAGATAATGGTTAGATGGATGGATAGATGTGCATGCATGGAAGGAAAGAAAGAAGACAAATGATGTGAGAATGACAAATGTGCTTGTGTGTGTGATTGTGTGTTTGCAGGTTACCATGGCTTGCTGAGGCTGGTGGTGGTCTCTCTCTGCTGTGCTGGCAGATGAAGCTAAAGTTGGTGACAGGAGACGAAGTGAAATGAGTATGTGTGTGTGTGTGTGTGTGTGTGTGTGTGTGCACATACGTGTGTCTGCCTGGGTGCGGTTGCAGTGAAAGCACAACTAATCACTTATTTTGGCAAATTCTGAGTAACAGGCAGACAGTAAAAGGAAAGTGTAGGAAATGTCTTAGAGATACACACACATACACACACCCACACCCACATACACATAAACCTTCAGCATTTCTGTACTTTTAAGAATCTGGCCTGTGTCTTTGGAGCAGAACATTGCCCAAATGTTCCCAAGCTAAGCTCCAGACTTCAGAGGAGGAGAATGTGAAGAATGCTCTGACTCCTTTCTTCATAACGTGGTGAAATTGGACATGATTGAATCAGAGTATCAGGTTTAATTAACTTGGAAGGCCATCCTGACCTGCGGATTTAACTCCTTCTGATGAACATCTTCAGCAGCAGCAGCTACACACACCCACACACATATGCACATATGCAGGGGGATCCTGATGAAAGTGCTAATTACTAGAGGGGACATTCTCAGTGCACAGCCAAATGTGACTGAAGCAGGTCTGGGTCAGTGAGAGGCCACTGGTGTGTGTGTGTGTGTGTGTGCATGCGTGCGTGCGCGGCACCTCAGAACACCTGTTTGCACTAAATAATTACCTTCAGAACAGCATTCTTCCTGCGAAATTTGGCCACAGCTGGTGGGGTCAGGTGCTTTACTTGTGACCTTGCTGGATCCCACTTCATCACTTTCAATCCTCTCTGCAGTGTCCTCTCTGAGGTTACTCTGTGTCTCTCTGTGGGTGTCAGAACCAAAAGATAAGAGGATCCATTTGTGCAAACAGAAAGCTGTTGACTTTAGATATTAGTTTCCCAATTTTTTTTTCTTTCATCAAGGTTCTGAAACTAGACAGTGATCTCTGTTGGATGATAGTTTGTTATAGAGGCCGAAATCTGTGAGGATGTTTGTTGTTAGATTTGATTTAAACCAGAACTGTAACTGTTCTCCATCTCTGTGGTATAGTTGGCCTGCACATGAGTACTCTGTGTGCTCCTTCTCTGTGTGTGCGTGTGTTTGTAAGTGTGTGTGCTTTTCAGGCATGCCTCATTGGGTAAATTAAAACTGACATACTTTCAACATATGCAAAATCTCAACTCCACGAATGTACAACCTAATGAGAGACCACAGAGCAATTTTACACAGCTTAACTGTTTGAAAGACATCTGAATGGTTCAAGACTTACGTGGTAAAGTGAGGCTACAAAGAATTTAAAAAGGAAAATATTTTGTAATCTAGTATATGTAGAATTCTTTGATTCAAAGTTGAGATGTTTATGCTGGTTTATGCATTGTTAAATATCTGACAGTACACAGTACTGAATGCTTGGTTAAAAAGGTAGTAATACATAGCAATGACAATGCTAGCATGCTGATGTTTAGCAGGTATAATGTTCACAATGCTCTCACTGTCTTAGTTTAACATGTTAGCATGCTAACATTTGCTAATACATACATTTGCTGAGACAAAGTACAGCAGGGGCTGATGGGAATCTCATTAGCTTTTCAGGTATTTGTGTTGGGCTAAGTGAAACCCGATGGTGGCGCTAGATGAAAAGTCAAGGGATCACCAAAGTCAGTAGGAAACCATGAATGGCTGTACTAAATTTAATGGCAATCCATCCAGTAGTTTATGAGATATTTCAGTCTTGGCAAAAGTGGTGGACTGACCAACCAACATTGCCATTCATCTAGAGCCTTGTTGCTTACATGGCTAAAAAAAATCAGAATTATACAAAACATACTGTATGTGAGAGCTACAGCAGAGACATTAAAACGTCTTGCGCTCTGTGGGTGGTTGACCAATCAGAAGCCACAGAGGCAGTCACTTGCAGATAGTGGGAAGTGTGAGGCAGATAACTTAATTAACAATATAATTGACTTTACGACCACTAAGTTGTACTTTTTCTCCCCCACTCTCTTCCTTAAACACACAAATGCACTAAATCACTCTCCATAACCA
Source organism: Thunnus maccoyii (assembly GCF_910596095.1). Taxonomy (NCBI): domain Eukaryota; kingdom Metazoa; phylum Chordata; class Actinopteri; order Scombriformes; family Scombridae; genus Thunnus; species Thunnus maccoyii. The sequence continues at coordinate 18,270,884 of NC_056552.1, read as the reverse complement.
ATAATTTAAGTTTCAATACAATCATCTATGTGGTACATTTTAATTTAGAAACCACAAGAAGCCACCAGCAGCAAATCTTGACAATAGTTAAACCATATCATGATTTTTTTTTGCATTGCGCTTCATATATTTATATATATATATATATAGCTATGAGTCAGCTATGTGCTGACTCTGCCTCTTTAACTGCACTTTTTCATCCTCTTCAATTACTTCAGACAGCTCTTTCCTTTATGGTCCATGTTACCCAACATGTGACAGAAATACAGACAAGCAAACGGCAAAGAGGGCTGAGCCAAGCCAGAGTTTGTGACCTTCAACCAAACTGAGCTTCCTATTAAAGACTCAAATGTCTGTGGAAATAGCGAGGGGAGTTTTTCTTTTGGAAGAAGCACTCTACCATGACGCATTCTTCTGGAGTACGTTCTCTATATTAGATTTGGCACATATAAGTTAGACGTCAGTACTTGTGGTCCTGTATCTGATACTGGCGGTCATGGTAAGCTAGTTTGTTACTATTTGTTGGCAGAATTTAATGATCTAATCCCAAAAAAGTCTGCCATGTTTACGCACGTCATCCTTGAAATTTGGACTGTATAATCCAATATGCTTCACAGCACCATGTGGGCAGTCATTTTTAGCATTTATGGCCTCCATGGTCATAATACACCATCCATGGAAGAGTTAGCACACCACTGAGGGACACAGGGAGTCAACTTGTTAACTCTCAGTGGGCTCAGCAAGGTTGTCAGCCGAGAATAGTTTGACATTTGACATTGATATTTTTGTTATATTTGTTTTTGTTATGTTTGTTTTTTTGTGTGATGTATTGGAATACTGTATATATATTATATCTACTACTGTAACATATGGTAGACAACCTCACCTCTGATATGTAGCTGGGTCTGAGATATTCCACATCATTGCCTGCCCAAAAGAACCCACATGATCTCCATCATTTGTCCAAAGTCCAGCAGCGCCATCGGCTGAAGCTGTGAGGATGAACAGTCTGTCAGCCACCTCAAGGACTTCTACACTTACCAATGCCCTCTTATGAGCCTTCCAACACTGCAGCAAGGGAGGACGTCCACAAACTGCCTGCGGAGAGAGAGAGACTACCTCAGGTACATGGAGATATTTCATTTCACACCAATTCACACAAATACATGCAAACTGCTTTTCTACCTCGTGTTGGATGTCCAACGCATAGTGAGAAATGTCCCAGATCTGAAGCCGGCCTGTTGTGTCTCCTGAGACCAGGATGGTGTTTTTAGGCTGATTTGAGCTCAGGCTCAGCACACGTTCACCCGGCTGCTCTGGAGCATAGAACTGGCCTGGGATAAGGAGGGGGAAACTGAATTGTACTCATGCAGTTAAGCAATCTCAAAGAAACCAATGAGTTGTATCTTGTAAAATCTAGATCAGTTTTACCAGAAGGCTCCTGTGGGTTTTTGTAGAGAAAGTCCAAAGGGAGTGCAACTGGTTCACGCAAGAAAATCTATTTATATACAGATTTTGTGCCAATTTCAAGAATATTGTTTTGACTCAAATGAGAAATGTACTTTTGAGACTAATTGCTACCCTTTAATGCTCTCTGTTATGTCATATTTTCAAATTCCTCTCTGCTAGAAAAATGCATGGGAACATATACAGACCAGTACACACACAAGTGCACACTGACTCACTGAGACACACACACATTCAGCGGTCAAAGTGCATGAATCCCACACCACTAAACACAGATGGGATCTGGAAAGAGACATAGTTGTGGGCTGCCAGGAATGGTACCGGCGGGAGGCCAAGTCGACAGTTCAGCCTGACTGTCACTGCTCTGACTGTCTGTAAATCCATCTTATGGGAGGATGATTAAAACTGACAGCTGCTTGTCAACTGGGAGTACAGTGTAGTGCTTTAACCTTCCTCATACTTGGAGATTTCTATTTTAAATTCATGTCTTTTTAGTCTTTCTGAATGACATTCCCAGGATCCATCATTCCTCTCACTCCCACTCACCATATCTGTGTGTCTGTCCAGTGATGCTCCAAAAGCAGAGACAGCCGGCCTGCGATGACACCAGGACACCTCTGTTCCTGAATTTCCTGTTTCCAGCGCGATGCTGCAAGAACAGGAGGCTGTCCACAGGGAGCGCCACTCTGCATGCAAGCAGAACAAAAAGAACATTCAGAATGTAGTAATCTTGACAAAAAAAAATTGGAAACCATCAGCCTAGGGCTAGCGTTGCAGAGGTTCAGTACCAGTCCAGTACCACTGGTCCACAGTCCAGTACTATTCAGGTCTTTTAAATCCTCAGAAGTTCACAAATTTCAGCAATAAAACACACACACACACACACACACACACACACACACACACACACACACACACACACACACACATACTGGGATGCATCCTCTTACCCTGCCTCTGTCTCTCTCTGTAGGTGGAGCAGTGGTCCTTGTGTCTCCAGCCTCCAGATAATAACCTCTCCATCATGGCTTGCAGTGGCAACGACCCCCAGGGAAGAACACTGAGCCACGGCCAGGATGTCAGATTTGTGGACACCGTTCGACTTCCACGACATGTCTGCTCTCACATACAAATCCTATATTTACACAGATTAAGATATTAAAGATCACTCTTTACCTACAGGCTTGCTTAGCTACTGCAGAACCTCGGCTCCAATCCAGGACCAATATTTTACATTCCTACCATGCGTTGAAAACAACACGGAAATGCCTCCTTACAAGCTCATTAAGTGTTATGTTGTTGTATTATTTATACAATATTTATGTATTATAAAAAGTAAGGAACATTTGCATACAGTATTATGACTGAATTTCAGCAGTTTCAGCAAATAAAATACAAACTGCAGTGTTGTTTTTAGGCTTTAGCCTATGCACAGGCTTGTTGAAATTGTGAACCTCTTTGCACATGGTTTCCCACTGTCTGACAGTTTACAAATGGTCTAAAATAACATATAATTGTTTGTGTTGCCTTGTGGAAAAGCTGCTCCATTTCCTTCTCTGGTTTGCTGATTTTGTTTACACCTCTGGGCTAAAAGGTCGCGGTCAGCTCTTTAAAACGGGCTATCTGGAAGCTCAGCGTGGTGGATGTGAGAGAAATACTGGTGCAGATGTTTTGCAAGGCACAAACTTCTTTGATCTCACCAGGTGGATGTGTAAATGTATATGTAATTTATGTCATTCGCTGATATCATTTACTCCTAAAGCCATTCCTCATCATCCTTTTTTGGACATAAAATGTTTTCTCAAAAACCAACGTGGCTCGGCTGAACCAGGGGACTTCACAATGAGAAGCATTATGACTGAGGAAAAACAGGATTCAGAATTTGCTGGAGAAGCATGAATGCTGAATGTTACTACTGTAGTCTTCAAGGAGCAAATCTAACCACACAGCAGATGGTAGTTATAGGTTGAGATGTAAAAGGTAACACAAGAGTTTGAGGTGTGAAAATATGCAAGTCTGCACACCCAGATTTTTGTCTCACTTTGCAGTTCATGTGTTTATACTGGCAAATACTTCATCTGTACTTCTTTAGACCTGAATGTCAGCGTGCATAAATGTGTAGGTGGATGTTGTTGTGTGATTCTAGACAAGTTTTGAACCACAATAAAAAAAGATAGAAGAGATTTAGTGATATCACAGATTCGGCTCTGAATTTATTGGATACGTTTTGTCTATTGCAGCTAATATTTTCTGGGACAAAGTCTTCTTAAGCTCAACTTGTCAAGAAAAACACAGTGTTTTAAGTCTGTATCATATTAGTCACTACGGTGACAGCTGTTTGTGTGGGACACATCATCCTGTATTCAACATCTGGGGAAGAGCTTGTGGAAAAGCAAAAATATGAAGACTAGGACTCTGGATATGCTACCATTTTTTCAAACATCTTTATATTATTTATCATTTAAGCTTTTTGTGACATCATTTTTTTGGTCATGATGTGTTCAATGCTGTGATTCTATATACATAATATGTATTTGTTTATGTGAAAATGTTCTGTGTTCTGGATTCATAATCTAAGGAACCTTTGATCTTACCTTGGCACCAGTAATGTCATACTGAGCGATCTTCTGGCTCCACCCCACAGCCAGCAGCTGGTTGTCATGGAGACAAGTCACCGCAGTAACTTCAGAGTTGGTGACAGGCTCCAGTTTGTGCAGGTTAAGGCCATTAAGTAAGCTCCACACCTGCTCAGGAGAGGTCAATAAGAGGGTCTTCTCATTACCAAACTCTTATTAAACTTTCTCCTGATAGTGAAATAAAGATGTATGCCGCTAAATATGTCTAAAGTGAAAGTTTTTGTGCAGACAAAACTTTGTAAAAAACCTTAATAGTGCCGTTGCAAGCCCCAGTGATCAGTCTTCTGTGGGAGGAGTCCAGTGCCATGCAGGTGAGTTCATCTTCTCCATGAGCGTTGGAGATTTGAAGCCGTCTCTTTCCTGTCTCTACATCCCACAGAGACACCAATGAGACTGCATGTCCAGTCACAACCTGTCTCAGGGTGGGATTGTACAGTGCACAGGAGAGTGCTGGAAAACTTAGGATCTTTGGCCCAAGCTCCCTTCTTTCATCTGTCAACCATCCTCCCCCTCCCCTCTCTCTTTCAGCCAGATCGAGCCATGCGAGGTAATCTTTGCAGCCCACCACTAAATGAGGCTGAGTCTGTTCAGGAAGAGGAGGGCCAAGCAGCAGGAAAGGGAAGTTGCCATGCTCTGGGATTCGGCCTAACTGCAGGCAGGGGAACTGCAGGTTGACAGTTTTCAGACAGTGATGGGTGGAAATGTCCCAAACCCTCAGCTCCTGACAGAGGAACAAACATCAGTCTATTAGAAGTGATTTGTCATGACTCAAAAATCCCACAGTATGATCTTAAATGATAAACAATAAGGAGGATAAATAAAGCTCTAAACAGACAAATTATCAGGGCAGTTTCTTTCATCTTTCATGACTCACAGCATCTCTGGAGTAGCTGAAGATCTGTCCAACAGCTTGGTAAACAGCAACATCCAATACAGCAGTGCGGTGACCCAGCAGTGTAGCGACGGGACGTGCGGTCACAAATCGAGTCCACAGTCTGACAACTCTGTCATAACCTCCTGTGACCATCAACTGCAGAGCTGCGTTGTAGTCAAAACATTTGGCTCCCTAAAAAGGAGGCAAAAAGACCAAGATGGCACACAGAACTAAAGAGAACATGCTCCAGTGTAGACAGATATGTACTGTTTCAATTGACCACTTCAAATGCTACAAATCAAGTTACAGTAGCTGGTCTCATTAGTTTAACACTGGGGACTTTTTAAGGGCAGTTTTATTGTAAAATTCTCAGACATTTAATTGGTGTATAAAATGACTGCGCTTGTTCAAAAACACCATAGTGAATAACAGGAAGCATCGCCACCCAGTTTAATAACGTTTTGTACAACAGCAGTCATGACACTGTCTTCACTGCATGGAGTGTGAACTTTGAAAATAAGTAACTAACATCACATCTGATATTCGTTCTTGTGGATAAAGCTTGTGTTTGGGTAGGAATAATTCAATCAAAAGGTTATATAATACGGAAAGGGAGGACATGCCGTGTAAACCATCTCTCTACAACTACACAGATTTGAACGGATTGAAAGTTGATTTTAAAACCTTGACCCCCACAGCTGGGACAGGGTCACCCAGACCAGAGCGCTGTGACAGAGCACTAGGTGCATCTGACCTCAATTTTACCCAGAAGTGGATAAGTACCTCTTGCTCTTTTTCAATTCTTCTTCTCCTACTACTGTTTTATTTGATTTTATTTAACAATTTATGGTCTTTTAAAATATGTACATCCCATTCTACTGTTTTTATAGGGACAAACATCTGCAAATATACTTTTGATACATGAAAATATATATTGTTTATTGTTTGAGTTGTAATTTTGAGGCCACAGAGGGACAAAAAACACAGATGGATATGGTGGTTGTTTGTATCTCTGAAAGTTTGAGTTTTAACAACTATTCAACCATTTTAAATCTGTTTTATCAAATAAACTGTGATTCATTAATTGAATTTCACCCATTATCATACAAGACTTGTGTTATTCAAAGCTATGATACACAGTGATATTTACTAATGGCAGTACATAATACAATCCAACATCTGATCAGGCAAAACCATACTGTGATATCAGTTACCTGCTTAAATTTCCAAATGTAAGGCTCCTGCTTCAGTGACACACTCATAAAGACCACAGAGGTGTTGTCACTCTCTGACGATGACATGATGACATTGGTACTGGGCTCAAACATCAGTCTGTTGACTGGTTCCTGGTGGATGTTGGGGATGTAACGGAAGGAAACCATGTTGCTGTGTTCACCAAGGTCCTGATGTCAAGACGGATAACAATAAATTAAAGTGTTCTTGTGAAATTGGAGAGTAGCCAGACATTGAGCTCAGTAATTAAATAGAAAACGTCAAGCTTGCCTGGAAGAAGATCCTCTGTGGGCCGTTCTCTTTCTTGGTGGGATTCTTAAAAAGCCCTTTAGATGGTTTCAGGAACCACATCAGGTGGATTCCTCCTTTGTCATCCCCCAGTAACAGTAAAGGTGGTCGCTCTGGACACTTGGAGGACAGCCACATAGATTAAAGCGATTAATTTACTGCTTTCTGGGTGAATTCATCCAGTTAAAACAACAACATCCCAATAGAGAAAGAGGAATACCTGAACATCATGCCAGTAACAAAGTGCAGTCGGCACGCTTTGAAACCCTTGGAGGAATGATGAGAAAATAGGCAGAGTGAATGTTAAAAAAATGTGATCATTATAGATCTATTTTCATTAAATACACATAAGAAACCCAACCTACCAAACAGGTGGACATCCTCAAATACATTTCCTGTGGAGACATTTACAAAGTGCAGGTCCCTGCAGTCAGTTGATATGGCAACCTTGTCAACGTTGCCCATATAGACAGCATCAGTGGTCCAGCCTCTGAACCGCCTCGTGTTGGCCACTTCCTCTGTTGGGTCTCCGGCAAGCTGATTATTAATGGAAAAAGTGTGAGTGTGTGTGTATTATACTTGAACAGTACCATGTGTATTAAATATCATGATGTCACTCACCCCTACAGTTTTGAGGATGTGTAGGCTGCTGTTCCAGACAGTGATCTGACCGCCCTTACTGACACTAATATAGCGGAGTGGAGGAGGATGGGAAACAGCAACCACACGCACTGTTGGCTCCCGCTGCAGAGCAATGAGCACGAAAATAATTAATATGAAAGGTTGTTGGAGGAGTAAAAGTAGTACTTTTAGAAAAATAACATGAGGAGAGTATAGAAAAGAAATTGAACTGAGTGCTGAAAACTGAAAATGCTTCATCCTTTATTATAGCATTAACACAATTATTCAGTATCATTTGTAAGGACAACTGTATATGTCTTATAAGTTTTATAATTATATACCATTCATTTGTTAAAGCCTATGTGAAGAATTTGACCAACTTCAATGGGCTATAGAGCTAAAAAAAGAGATGGACAGACAGCAGTTCCCCTTCCAAAATCTCGACCACTACTATCCCCCATGTAATATTCACTTCAGTATTGTCCCCAGATCAGATATCTAACCTAGGAACAATGAATAGACAGCGCAATTCTCATTTTTGGTCACTGAGGGGCAGATGAACTTTTTAACGTGCTAACAGACACAGCTGGCTAACATAACTAGCATGTCATCAACACAGAGCACATTTTTCTTATATTGTAGTCATGTTCCAAAACTCTGCACATGTATCATTCTGCACCGTGAAGATCAAACATCTAACTGAAGGAACAACAAGAAAAAACTTTTTGAGTGGAGGGCTAAATAAACTTGTGGGCATAAAAAAAAATAAAGAATTAGCTAAAATATCCTTCAAAACTCTCTAGAGCTGATGGGTGACAAGTTGAGAGTGATCCCTTTAACATTAAATGTGGTGTTAGTCATTTGATTCAGTGTTATTTAACAGTGATTCAGCTTTAATGTTAGAGATGGTTGGGGTTAGGTAATGGTTTTGTTTCGTTTTCTTACATTTGTTTGTCAAGAACCATGTACCAAAACATTAGCTAATCTCACGCTTCATATCAGTTTAAGCTACTAGCTTTCCCTCTGCTATCCCTGGACAAGTAAGTGGATAGAACTTCTGTCTCTACTCATAAGGTGTTTTCGGGCTGGAGGAACTTTTTCACATTACTTTTACATTTCTAAGAACTGTTGCAGGAACTACCACTTTTTATTGTGTCCACACCGTAGGAATTGGGAACAATCGTAGTTCTTAGAATTCCGTTTTAAGGGACTTTTTTAGCTCCTACTTCAGGGTAGATACTCTCTCAGCACAAGAGGAATCTTGAGTGATGTATGTGTATATTGATTGGTCAAACACATCAGCAAATGCAGCACTGATGCAGCACTGGCAACCACCATTTTTAAAAACCCATGAACACAATAGCATTTAAAGTAAGCCTTTTGCCTTAAACAATGGAACAAAATACATCTCCTTTCCAACTCCATCATTAACATGACACACAACAACACACAGCTCCGACCACGGTGTCCTCCATCCTGATGTTGTTGTTGTTGAAGCTATATCCTGCACAGAAATGATGGTATACCAACTGCTGGCTTGCATCACTTCAGTGTTCCTATTGGTGGTGCGAATGCAAACAGAAAAAAGCCCTTTAAGGTATGTAGTTCTTGGGGGAGCTCCCAAGTGGGTAGTTCCTCTCAGGGAGTCCCCAGAACTGTTTGTCAGAAAGTGCCTAAAGCTATGGGGTCTAAAGTAGTTTAAAAATTTACCTTTAATTTAGGCGCGCCCATCAGGCCTTTCAGTGTAATTGTTTAGACATCCTGAAAAGATGCACCATTCTTGCTCAATTGACCAGAGTTGGACCGATGGAATCCTACCTTGTTGTGAGAGCAGTGCCTGATCTGTGGCTGGGAGTCCAGGAGAGCAGCTCTGGGGATGGAGGCACGCTCTCTCTCTGTGTACTCAAGAAGCAGGTAGGAACACAGCTGCTGCCACTTCATCTGTCCTGTACAGCAGATATCTACCTGAATATGGACAAGTTAAGAGAGTCACAGTGGCCTTACATCATCATCTGGAAGCTGTCTTTATGCTGATGGGATGTGCTGAGTGCTTTTTTTACCATCAGTGTCACAAAGACACCTCTTAATTTGTCTTTACCTCACTGAAGAATCTCTCAACCCAAGCATCCTCAACATCTGGACCAATCACAGACTGTAGAACTTCCTGAAACTCTTTGAACCTCATTCCATGTTCTTCACTTCCTCCTCTGTTCCTTCCACTCTTCCGTGTCTGTAGTCCAGCTTTTGGACAGGTAAATGCATTTCTCAGCAGCTGCAGGTGCTCCGGGCTCAGTTTCTCCGCAGGACTCACTCCACAAGCTGGATCACTGCACAGAGTTAAAGCAACATTTTTGCAAAAATTGGAGGGTTTTCAACTCACTAAGTGAACATCAATTAAAGACTTTATAGCTGCATTTTCCCAGAGGTCAAGTCGTGTGTGCTGTTTTTAGATTGTTTCTGTCAGCAGGTGAGATGGTTGTCCATGAGTTTCAAAAACATCAATTTCATTATTAGGCAGATTACCATCAGTAGCCACTTTTAGGACTGTTTGTGTTTCCCCTTTACTGACTTTTGAGTAAACTGGATTCAGCCGGACCTCTCACAGATGCAGAAGCTGGTGCTTTTACTTAAATGTTAGTAATAAAATTAGGACTAACATCCATTATTCTTATTACATTATTCTTTTTTGTTTGTAGTTTGTGACAACAGCCCCTGGACACAAACCTCATGAGGCCTGCAGCCAACGATCAAGCATGGACACATGGATAATTTAGTGTCTATCCATCATTTCTGTTTTAGTTTTTAAAGTTTTAACTGCCCCATCCTGTCTTTGGCATCTGGTGAAGGGTTCACTGTAGAATGAATGCAGCACTCCCAAGTGGCAGCTTTGGGAAAACACACTGCTGATCCAAACAAAAGTTTAAAATCACATTATGAAGACTTACATAATGCATATTCATCTGAAACAAATAAATAACAATAAGCAGTAGGAGTGCAGGTAAACTAAACTGTATGTCTTAATGTGTGTACTTGCTGAATATTGGGAATGGGGAATAAGTGATGAGGGAATAAGTTAGGTTTGGGGGATGAGTTTAAAAGATCAAGGAGTTTTACACCACCAGCAGCTACTGTGTGGCCCTGTTGCTCAGGGAGACTACATACGGGCAACAATGAGTCACGAGTCCCGGCATTGTGAGCTTTTTTCCAGGTCCATTGGGACACGGATGAGTGGTCCCTTTACTTCATACACATTCAACCACATCTCACAATCAACCAATACCAATGGCACCATAAAATGATTAAGTAATAAAAGTGCATTAGTTTGCTGAAAAAGGACTTTAAAAGGTCATTTTATCTGAAAGAGGCTGCACTGAAGCTGTGTGAGGAGGATGGAGGACATTCCTGTTAATGTCTGGAGAGTTTAAGTGGAGTATGTATGTGTAAATATGTAAATCAAAAAGAGTCATTGAATCATAGAAAAGCAAATGTTCAACTTCATGGAATACTTGACAAAACTTATTTTAATGCTATATGTAGATGGATATACAATGAAAATTGAAACCAACATATTTTTCACTCGGAGTGTAGATTTTTATTTGACAGGAGGAGATTTGAACTTCATGAACATGTTCGAAATAGACAAACAAAAAAGACTTTTGTGTGCACTAACAGGTCATAAAAAGTTAATTATTTATCAGGTATATATTTATCAACGTCAAATGCATAAGAACAAGAGCTGAAGAAAACTCACCAAAACCTGCTGTGGGGAACCTCTGTCTCATAAAGCATCCATGGATTTTTATTATTTCTGAAGATATCCATACTGATAACTTAAGCTTCACTGTCTGAACCCTTCTTTACATTCTTCCCAATACAAGGTACTGCTCCAGATGTCAACATTTTAATCCATATTTAATCCAGACTGGTCAGTCTTTCATGTTCTTTAGGTCCAAGATGCGGTAGCCACAAGCTCCTCTCACAAACACTGAGGTCAATCTACAATCCTCACCGAGTTTAAACATGCAGGGCTTTTGTTTCCTTCTCATCCTCCGTCTTTTCAAGCAAACCCAATTTACTCAAACAAAGCTTCTTGTCTTCACACAGGGAAGGAATGTCCAGGTCCAGGAATAAATAAGCCACCCGTCACAAGTGTTTGAGAAAGGAAAGTCAACACATAACTGATGAGAAGACCGAGGTGAGAAGAGAGTTTCCAAAATAACTGCAAGTCTGCTGGGGGTAACAGAGCGTTAAACCCCACAGACAAGCCCTCAGTGGGTTAATCATTTAAAGAGGCAACATTGGTCAGGACCCAGGGGAGTTAAGATTGGTAACTTTTGCTTAAGCTGTCTACACACAATGAGGAATATACAGAAATCCAGGACAGTTAATTATACACCAACATTTATCCTGTGCAAATAAATTCTAAAGTCAAAAAAAGCCACAAGCAATGATACTCTGTCATATTTTAATAGCCTTACAGACCCCTGTAACTAATGCAGTTTAATTACTGCCAGGCAACCCACAGCATTTCTGCTTACCACTTCAATGAGCATGAGCTATCCAGAGTGGCCTCCCACTATGTTTAATGAAGGTACCCATATCCCAGTGGAATCTGGTCTGCTGGGCAATTCTTGTACCTTAAACAGTCAGCTCTATTATTAGCCCTATCCGCACCAGTAGCCTATACTGTCTGCAACTGGCTCACATATCTACATAATTCATCTGATACAACAGAAATGGACAACAGTAATTTCTGACTCACAGTGAAATACCTTTTTACACAGCACATTTTGACTTCTTATAGGAACTAAAGCACAGGTGGAACTAGTAACATTAATAACAGCTCTGATCTATTTCAGTATTTAGTGATATTATTAATTACACCTATACTTTTCCTGCTGTGACCTATGAAGAGTGGGTTTTTAATTGGCTGGCAGATATCTTTTAATATTTGGACACCTCAAATAGTTCCCAACAACCTTGTAATCAACAATGTAATAATACAACCATAACCACAATACTAGTTAACATTTATAATTAATGTGTTAAAGACTCCTTGCCACAAACAACATGATCATTCACTTTTATAGGTTTCAGGCAAACGTGCTTCCTGTTGTGCTGTTTGAAGCTACAGAAAGTAACAAATTAAAGGAGAAACCAACATAAAATGTCTTAGTAAGGTGTTGGGCTACTACATGTCACCAGAACAGCTTCAGTGCACCTTAGCATTGATTCTACAAGTTGCTGAACTCTACCGGAGGCATGAACACCATTCTTCAAAAAGATATTCCCTCATTTGGTGTTTTGATGATGGTGGTGTGGAGCGCTCTTTCAAAGTCACTTAGATCTTTTCCTCTTGCCATCTTGATACAAAATTAGAATCATCTGGGCCTGCTCAGCATTTTTATACATGGATGTTAATTATTTACTTGTACCATGCAGTGCAGCTGTGTGGAAGCAGCTGCATTTGTTATGCTTCTCCACTCATTTTTGGATTGATGCAACGTATAATTACTTAATATTTTGTAACTTGTTTTATAGTAAAATTATGTTGAAAATGTACGTATCAAATTAGATACAGCAGGTATGTAAAGTAATTTATCTATAAATCCGTCAATTGTAATTTTATTGCATTTCATGCATTATGCATACCATAAAGCAACATACACTCTTTTGATTATTTAAGGAAACTAATTAAAGGTTTATATGACATAATTAGATATATTTAGAGTATAAATTGAGATATTGATAGCCTATATTGTATTTTTTATATATGCAACCTGCTGTATCACAATGATCAATGACTAGTTGGATGTTGCCATGGCTAACTTGTTAATAATGGTCTTTTGCTCATTGGTATTCACTAAAAACTGACCAATTCCTAGAAGAAAGAAGAAGAAGAAGAAGATGATTATGGATGGTGATTCAAGTGACATGGAGCAGTTAGGGGAAGATGATGATGATGATGATGATGATGATGATGAAGAGGAATGGACTCCTACTGCAATGTGTGCTGAGGGAAATTCAGATGGTAGTGATGGGGAAGACTTGCAAGATGAAAGTGTCAGAAACCTACAAGTTCATGGGAGGATGTGAACTTCTTGATATGCTATCTGCACTTTATAAGTTCAACCTCAGATCCCAAAGATGGTATATGTACATTTGGTGGCACACTGTCATGGTGGCAGTAATCAATGCATGGAACCTCTACAGAAGAGACCAGAAAAAAACTGAAGCCCAGGCAGAAACCCATGGCCCTGTGAAGTTTCAGGCTGCTGTTGGCAATTTACTCACAAGTGCAGGAAAGGGCAAAATCACGTGTGGCAGACCATTATTTTCTCCAGAAGCAGGAGGAACACCTACCTGCAAAAGGCCAACCTCAAGTGTGCCCCCTGATGTGAGAAAGGATGGCACTGATCATTTCCCAACATGGGAAACCCGACAGAGATGTAATAACTGCACAGATCACAATCACTCCTTGCCTAAACAAGAATAGAAACTGTTTTTCGCCTACCACAATGCAAAAAGAAGAGGTTGTGAAACAAACAATGAATCAAAAAATTAACCAAACTAACTGAAAGGTTCCTCTTTCACCCCGTCGGTCCCATTGGTGGGTTTGTCATGATGAAGCTTCAATGTTGCAGCTACAGAATATGTATGAAATTGTCCTACATATGGAAAAAATGTTCTTTTCTAAGTTTGAAATTACTTAAGGAACAAATTAAAGGAAACTCAGAGTTTAAGGGGTTAAAAAATGTTGTGTTCTGCATGTTTCTGTTTGATTTAAAAAAAAACATGCTGTGAGCAATAAATTGCAAAAAATTCTAGATGTATCAAATATGATACAAAACAAAACTCATATATGCAAAGAGTTATTTAATTTCTTTTTAAAAAAATTGTCAGAAGGTTCAATAAACTCTCCATTTTCAAAGAATTACAATCTTCTGGCAATTATTTGATGGGTTAATTAAACATACTAGTTTTCAGCTGTTGTTTAACTGTTTCCGAGATGATAAAAACAGAATACCTGGCTAAATAATCGTTAAAGTTTCAGATTATACAAATCACAGATCTTCTATTCATGGCTCCAAAACACATGCAAGATGTCAGTCCTATACCACTTGGTTGATTTCAGTCACCTGGGCACCCAGGTGTAAACAACTTCTTGATTACCTGGCTTGAGGAAAAACAACAACAGAGCCGCAGGATTGAGGAGACACATTGATATAAAGCAGCAACAAGACAATGCAGGGTAATATAAGATCATATTTCAGGATACATTACATTCAATGTGGGTAGATTTAATTTTTGCTTTTAGTTGAAATATGTCTCTGCCCATGCAATGCTATTTAGACCTTTTTATTACAAAGAGCCTTGGAGTAGTGAACTGTATCTTTAGCTGGGATGACTGGCAACATGAGCGATGATACATGTTGTTACGCTGCACTGCCACTAGATGGAGCCACAGCAAAATATTTGAGTGCTCAAACCTACTGAAACAAAGTAAGTCTTTGTTAATAATTAACATACAGCAACAAACATCTGATGACATTTACACCCACTAAACAAAACAACATTAACTTTGATTGCTACAGTAATTTTTAAAAACATTTATTTTACTTTATGTTTAGTGCATTTAATGAAAAATCACGGTTACCATCATCACCCTCCAGTCAGTCACTCGCAGGATGGCAGCAGCAGCTCGCGAGTTTCCACTCAGAATAATTACACACCCGTGATCCGCCCTCGATTCCCCCCTTCTCCCAGCAAACTAGACCTAAGGAAATATCCCTCCTCAGCACTGCCCTGTCTGGTTCAGTGATGGGGCGGTGAGGGTGAGGATGCCAAAGCGCGACAGTCCAGTTCAAGCTTATCGATTTCACTGACTGTCTTTTTTTTCTTTGTGATTATCACCATGTTGCGGGTTGTAGTTGAATCGGCTAAAGGTTTGCCTAAAAAGAAGCTTGGAAGTCCTGATCCAATTGTATCTGTGATTTTTAAAGGCAAGTAACTTTTCTTATAAAGTTTTAAACTTTTACAGCTCAGGGAGAAAATACTTATAGGCTAATATTAATTCATATTATGATGTAAAGTGTGTCTATAATGCTAAATGATTATTTTATTGTCACTTAATTGATACTTTCATCTGGAATGACGCCTGTAGATGGACTCAATAGTTTTTGCTGTGATATTTATAATGGTAGCCTGTGCATATATATATATACACACATCTTCTACAGTATGTCATGCACATCAGTTAGATTTGTTTCCCCTAATAGTCCACTCAGAATTCAGAAAGTTTAGGCTATGAAGGCCAGTCTAGTCTAAAGGCAGTACTGTTTTTAAAAAATGTCATTTCCAGATGCAAGTACAGCTGGGTAGGGACCTTGCTGGATCATATATGATACAGTATGTACACATGAATGAGCTCTGGCAGAAAAAGTAGGTAGGAAAAAGGTAGGAGGTTAGATATTGACCCGTAGCTACTGAAATCAAACAGATCAGACACAGGGTCCTGTCACAGTAGTGTTTCCTCTTGAAGTACTCTGGGTGATCCTGGCAATCAGCCCTAGTTGTTCTCAGCTGCTGTGTTTGTACCCGGGTCCTCATGGCCTACAGGTGTGGCAACTTCCCTTCCTCTTTTTCGTCTTTCCTTTAAATGCAGAAACTGCAGCACAATGACACCACGGTCCACTTGGCAGAAATATGCCAGTTCAAACAACACATTTAATTCACTGATGACAATTATGTAGAGGTAAATAAAAAGATAGGAAAGTTTGGTAGGGCAAGGACCACAAACCTCACCAAAATGTAATGAAAAAAAAAAGATTGTCCTCTGAATTTCATGTGTGTCAGCAAAAACAAGTAGGGGAATGTTTTTCACTTCACCCTTACATTGGCTGACCTATGTGAGTCCTAATCTCGACAAATCATTAATGGTTTCATTGTGACAATAAGTGGGTGATTTATTTACAGATTGGTGTCATTGAGTATTCACATCGAACTATTTCACTTTCAGATGAGAAGAAGAAAACAAAATCGATCGACAGTGAGTTGAATCCTGTGTGGAATGAGGTAAAGCTCTATTACACAGACACACACACACACACAACCATATGAAAAAAGCTAAAATCCAGACTCTAGCAGTTGTCCAAAGTACATATTTTAAATGCCACAATATGGTAACGGCCAGCAAAACACTTGTGAATATTACTTATGCATTACAATCCATTAAGATGACAAAAATGCAGACCATGCGAATAAAATGTATCTAGTACAATATGTTCACTGTATCTCTGCCTGACTGTTTTACTTAGATTTTTTGATCATCAAATACAGGACAGCTGTTTAGGAATGCAGGAATAATTGATTTTGTTCAAGATATGTCGACTTTGAATACAGTACTAGACATTATGTGGTAATGTGATAATCACCACATGACTGTCACAGTATGTTTTCACCATATCAATTGATTACGTTATGTAAATAAGGAGTTAATTTGTCTGTCTTGCAGTATTGTGTCATACAGGCTGAGTTGTCTAATCATTATAATCTAGGTGATATTGAATTAAAGGCTCTAGTTGCATGTCATATCTGATGGACTGTGTGTCCCTCTTCTTGTCTTGCAGGTGCTTGAGTTTGATCTGAAGGGAACTCCGCTGGACTCCAGCTCCTACCTAGATGTGATTGTGAAAGACTATGAAACTATTGGCAAAGATAAGTAAGTACAGTACAGCAGTACAGGGATTTAGCTCCCCTGTTAGCTTTGGCTTCTTGCTTTGTGCAACAGGATCACAGTAACAACAGAGAAGCTATTTGACTATTTGCCTCACCTCACTGAATCACAGTGCAAACCTCTTCTTGTCTGAACGAAGACTCTTTGGGAAGTAAGTCTGTTTAGTCAGACAACAGGTTAGCCAATAGGAGCTGAGGTGTGTGTGTGTCTGTGTTGTACGGATGTCTACTTAAACATTAAAAGGACTCGGGCTACAAAATAACCATTTGCACATGCAACAATCACCAACCACTGGTTAGGATATACATTAATCAACACTGACACAGTAGTACACAAGGAAACAACGTCGGGTATTTCATAGTTTCATAGTAACCCAGTGTTTGAGTTATGTTGTTGGCTGTCTCTACCCCCTCACACCCTGCTTGCCATGCTGAGACTTGCTGGGCTGTGGGGGAAGCTGATCCTGATTGGGCAATGATGGATGGATGAATCGTTGTTTGTGTTCTCTCTCTCTCTCTCTCTCTCTTTCTCTCTCTCTCTCTCTCTCTCTCTTTCTCTCTCTCTCTCTCTCTCTCTCTCTCTCTCTCTCTCTCTCTCTCTCTCTCTCTCTCTCTCTCTCTCTCTCTCTCTCTCTCTCTCTCTCTCTCTCTTTCTCTCTCACTGAGGGAAGGAAAATTCTTAAATCTATTCAAATGATGTTGCAATGGAGCAAATGCAGTGCGTATAGTGTGTATGAACAGCTTGTGTGAGGAAAAAGTGCTGTAATGTTTTTACGTTGCTCCAAAACAGCTCAAGGCTGTGACTTCACTATAAAGCCAGAAACACATATGGGACTAATTTAGTCCAACCACAAAGAATGTTTCCTCAACATCACTAATTACTGCGATCAAAGTTTTGTCTTTGGTAGAAAAAACAAAGCATACGAAAGTGGTTCTATCTTATGAAATATGTCAAGCAAACTATATATTCTGTGTTTTTTTTCTGCTCATATGATTAACTTAGTAAAAATTTCCCCTGTGCATGGGACAGTCATAACACAGGGAGGAGCTTTTCAAATGTGTGTCTCCAGCACACGAGTCCATGTTAAACTGAGTGAAGTTTTCCACTGGGCTAGCCTGTCTGACACACTCCCTGAAGATCTGCAGTACACAGTGGAAGCGGAAAGGGACTCTCTTGCTTAAATAGTTTCCCAGATTCTGTTATGAGTAATCCCTGTTGTCATGGCAACCAAAAAGGGGCCCATAAAAGAGCAATCTGTGTCTCTTTGACTGATTAGATTTTACACAGGATTCAGAGGATTGTAGGGAAAGTTCTCTTTCCTTCATGGCAGCACAGTCTTGATCATAATATTTGGGAATCAAATTTCTGCCTGCGGTGAGATTTATGAGTTTTAAACATTGACAAAATGTCTCATTCCTTTACACCTATTCTTTGGATGTGGAATGACACATGATTTAGGTTGATTTTTAAGCCTTCTGCTTTAATGTGAGGGTTTTAGAGACTATTTGAAGAGGTAGAGCTATAGGTATTTGGAGATTTCAAAACAAGAGCGTCTACAGCAACGCTAGCAGCTCTGTGAGACTGTATTTGCAGTACAATCTCACAGAGTATCTACAGTGGTATGTGGTTTAGGTAAATGCTAACATCAGCATGCTAACATGTTCACAGTGGCAAAGAACAACTGACACAAGTGATAAGTAACAAGTACAACTGATGCTGTTGGGAATGTCAGTAGTTTAGCAGGTATTTAGTCATAAACCAAAATACTGAACAAATTAAAAAATTATGATGCTAGACGAAAGTTCAGGTGATCACCAAATTAATCCTCTGGGGACCTTAAATCTAGCAAATTTCATGGCAACTTCTCTAATAGTTGTTGAGATATTTCAGTCTGGACCAGTGTGGTGGACTAAACAGACTGACATTGCCATTCATGGAGCCACGGCACAAGCATAGCTAAAATGAATACAGTCAATAGTATCTAGATGGGCGGTTTAGTAAAACTAGCTCATGGTTGAAAATTAACCTTTTGTGAAACCTATTTGCCCACTATCTGAGCTGTATTTTCCTGCTCTGCACCTGCGTTGCATGCTATGGTTACTGAAAGAAAGGATGTGTGATGATATCGTTCAAAGGAAGAGCTGGCGAAGTTCTTATTTTGAAGACGTTTATTAGATGATGGCCATCGGGTCCATTCCATGTACAAAGATGGTCTGGGCATCGTACCACTGTCGATGCATAACTTATATAGGGTTACACATCTGTATCTTATCACATGAATAACATAGGTTCTTTCATGGGCACTAATTCAGTTGGGAGCCATCCATCAAGTGATTGACAGCTACCTCACAACATATTATGTGTCACAACATACCACATCTGGACCAACTCCAAGTTTGACCATGGACCCATTATTTATATCTAAAAAGGTCCCCCAGAAGGGCTATACCATATTACCTAAGGTGACATGCAGACTATGGAATGTTTATGTCACATGTCCAACACCCAAAATCAATAACGTACATAGGGTCAGGTAAAAGTCTTACTAACAGTTACGGAACTTTAATTGTGCAAATTTTCAAATTAACTAGAGAGATGTTCTGTACAGATCTACAACAGAACTGCAGACTTCTAGAAATCATATTATGATGACGTTAAAACAACAATGGACTGGCCACTATATTAAATAATATCCTGTTTTGCACAAACATATTTGGGAGTCTGAACTGTGGGAATATAAAAAAAAAAAAATTGACGTGGCTTGAAAAATGGTGTCATATCAAATCAAATATGCTCTCTGCCCTCAGAGTATTGTTTCATTTCCAGTCTTGCAGTATAAAAATGGCAGACTCAGACGTCAGTGGGTCTGTCCAAATATTTCACCTACTTTCAACTATCTTGTCTATGAGAAAACATTTCTTGCAGTGCTGAAAACACGGATGTAACAGCAATAATCATGGAGCTATACAATCCCTAATTTTACACTTTAATCAGAGATCTGAGATTAGCTGTATCATTTCAATGCTGCAGTAAACACTCTCATCTACGCTAACAGTTGTGTGAAAGGAAATGAATGATGACAGGAGGAATAGTTACTTTTTGAGCTGAAACTCAGCCGTGGACACTCAGAGCTGCTTGTGTTGAAACTCATTTGTTCCCCTTCACAGATAAGTGATCATTGGCTGAGATAGGTGAGAATTTTATTATACCAGGAAATGTGGAAAGGCCAGAACTTGGTTGTGTATGACTATAAGTCTGGTGACAAGTAGCACCACTGTCTGTTGTTACACTTGTTATAGAATGCTTTGACATCCTGATGAAGGGGACAAAGGGGAAAAACTGTATCTGCATCCAATAATAACTCCATACACATGATTTCACCCTGTCTATGGGTAATTATTTGGACATGTGGGATGTTTCTCTGTGACTCACCAGGGTTGCACAGTCTGTTTTGGTAATTCTGTTCTGTGTTTACATGGAAAACAATAGGAAGGTTGTTAGTTAAGGCATGTTTTTTCCTATTCTGTTCACAAGATGTACAATTCAGGGATGTTATAATTGCCCCATAACTTTCTCTAGATATCCAGGCTAGTGCCACTGCTAGTCAGAGTGTGATACTGTTTAATCATTCAGTATGATTTAATCTGTTTCATATGAATATTAATGCCATTATCAGAATGTAGTTAAGCGGAAAATGCAGTTAGTAGAATGTTGGAAGGAAAAACTCCCTCCACAAGACACTCCCATGACATTTCATGGAAGTTTGGATGAAAGTTGCATCCTTTCTGAAGCCAGTCTTTGATAAAGTTCAAATCCTGTTCACATTATTGTTGAGATTCCATTGGAATAATGCACCTAAGGATTGTTGGACACTGTTGGATTTGAGTCCACATACAAGGTTTATAGAATCACTGAATCCCTGGAGAATCTCTGCGTCAGCCTCTTTCCTGATGTACAGCGCAGAGTCCTGCCAAAATAATAAAGCACTATCCGTTTCCTCCCAATAAAATTCTGTCCAACTATTTGTATTGTGACCTAAAGAGGTGATAACCTGATATACAGCTGTTTTAAAAAAATTTTTGCTTGAGTAATTGTGTAGTGCACATTACTTGATTTTTTTTTTTTAATGACTTTGCTCTATTTTTTGGAGAAACTGTATATAGTCTAGCATATTTAAAGATTAGTTTTTGGTGCTCTTTATTATTATTATTACTTTGTCTCTCAGCACAGCAGTCAACATTTCCTTCATCTTTGGCCTATGATATACTTCATCCAGGTCAATAAATGTTATCAGTAAAGGATATTAGGTTGACTTATCTGGATCCAATGCAAAGCTGTATTTTTTTGCCTTTGGTGGTTGTCATTGGATAGAGTCCATAGTGAGTAAGTGTGACTCTCCATCTTGGGAAAATTCCTCCTCTTAGAAACACTGCCAAAACAATATTACTCAGTTGGCCCAAACAAAGATATATGACCTTTTACATGATGTACTGCATTCCATTTACTATTATTTTATTACTTTGTACATGATGCATTGTACATTATTTTATCAAGCCAAATAATGGTTGACCTCATCTCAGCCTCTATAAGTGTGAAGTTTTGAGTAAGCTAATAGTGTGTTGTTGTATCATAGCATAAACAAAGGGCACATTAAGCGTTGTGGTTATTGGCAACAACCAAGACAGACACCGCAAGCAATAACAAACTGCTTCAGAGCAGTTTCAGATCACACTGAAGTAGACAGAAATCTAGATGATGAACTGTCTCTTAATATGATGCCTTATTGTTATTCATTGGGTTCAACTCAAACACACATTCTTTCATAATGACTATATCTCCTCACTGCTCCAAACAGAATAAATTTTAATCAGATCTCACATAGGCAGACAGTTTCCCATATTTATTTTCACTACATGTCATCCTGGAGTTCTCTAAGAGGAAGATGAGCATGATTGTTACATCTCAAACCAACTCTAGTTTAACTTTATCCGCATCCTTTAGCCTTTTCTCGACAACCATTTGATTCATTAGACAGTAGTCTCTGCTTAATCATTAAAATGTTAAATGATTACCTAATTTCTCAGGCAGTGTTGTAATTAACATTCCATATAGAAAATGTTTGACTCATTTGGAGGGGCAAATGACTTAATGGAAAAACTGCTACAGTACAAGGGTACATATAACACTCTTGGTATTCAGAGGTAACAGTGAGCTTTGACTGGTGAGAAGCCAATTTATGAAAGTAAATTGTAGATATAGTAGATTTCACTGGTTTACTGTGTGTCTCATGAATTGTTCAGGTTTACTGTCCTTTTTAATTTGACCACTAGAAAAGTAGAAGTTGGCCAAGATTGAAAGCCTCCAAAATCATCCTGGCTCTTTTATTATAGCTGATATCCAAGGAAAGAAATCTCTCTCTCTGTGCAGGACGTCACAAGTGATGTAAACAATGTGAATCACTGGTTAATAGCTTCTGTGTGGTGTTGACTGTGTGCTGGTTCATGGGGTGCGTATATTTGTCTGTGCAGGCAGGGTTTGTTAGCTCTTGGTGGTGACTTTCATTATGCCCCTTTTGTGAATATGACTTCACTGAACACACATAAAGCATCTCATTTCTGGGTGGACTGTAACTTGATTACTGTTATGTTGGCTAACTGGAATGGCAGCCTGAGTTTTGCTCGACTTAATTCAGGAAATCAGTGCAGAATTGTCACAGAGGAATTTGACCCCAGTGTGTATCCCTGTCACATGTTGTATGATGTATAAAATTATAGATCTGTCACTGAATTGAATGGTTCCCTGCTGTGTTTTTCCTGACAGATTCCTTGGGTCAACCAAAATCTCTTTGAGAGACCTTGCCTCTGGTCAAATTAGATCACTGCCGTCCAAAAATGTTCCATTGGTCAGTGAGAGTGGACAGAATATTGGAGTAAGTTTCTTTCAGTCAATATGAATTTAAAGCTTTACAACAACACTATCTTCATGTTGCTCAGGTTTAACATAGATACAATTTAAAAGAAGGTCAAATGAAATCATTGACTGTCTAATAATTTCCTTCCAGGCTACAATCAACCTTGTAGTTGCCTATGATCCTCCAGCCAATGCTGCACCAAACCCCAATGACCCTCAAGCAGGAGATGCCACAGTGGATGCTGGTATGTTTGTGTAGTTTTTAATGATGCAGTAAAACAATAATGGTTTCCTGGTAGTGTTCATTTGCATTAGTAGATGTTATAACAGCCCACTGGCGTAGTCAGTTGCACAGGAGTTTTACCTTCAGCTAAGCATGTCAAACTGGAATGTGGAATGAGGCAGATTGCTACAAACACTTGCTATGGTAAGTCAGGTACTTCATCATCTTATTCTGAATAGGTGGCGGTGGTGGTGACGGGGGAGATGAGGCCGCAGTTGATGGGAACCAAAGCGGCTCTCCAGGGGTCCCCTCGTCCTCTGGTCAGCCTGCTAAACTCCGCCAGCGGCTTGCCAGGGCGCAGAATCGCCACCGACTAGTCGATAAACCTCAGGACTTCCAGGTCAGTGTGTGTTTATACTTCAGTGCTACACAATTATTAACAAATGCTGCTTAAATTATTCTGATGGCTGATACATTTTGGTTTGTAGAAAGATGAGGCAGTCCTCGTGAAAAGTGATGCAGCCTGACTTGCTTTCAGCCCATTCTTCTTGTTTATGGGGGAAATAGATTAGTAGCATGGATCGTTTTCTGCCACTGAAACCACTGGATAGAGTCAGAAATGTTCATATCATACACATAGTGGCTTTCACAGCAGAAAGATAACAAATTCTAAAATTAAAATGGTCCAATATTAGTACAGATCAGAAGTTGAGTTTGGTGTTAGTATTGTAAAAATACTAAAAAATATGTTTCCTCTGCTCCTGCTGACATTAACTGTCAACGATTGACAACAAATGTATTTCATGCACTGGTAATCCACTAAATACATTTGTAACCCTACAATAAATGTTTGTCGTTTGAAATGAATGAGATCGTAAATGAAATGATCATAGGCAAGCATAACCTCCATTCATAAGAAAGCATCAATGTAGATTCCTTTAATTAATTTGAATCTTTTGAAATGTTTAAAGAATTAATTAAATTTTAGTCTCAGCTGATGTAGCTACATCGTTCAGGTCAAGCTAGGTTTGTTATCTGCACTGTATTCAAATAAACACTCTTGGTCCGAATCAGATGTTCGCCTACAGATTTACATACACATCCATTCACACTTACTGATACTGTCTTTCAGATCCGTGTCCGGATCATCGAGGCCCGTCAGTTGCCTGGCAACAACATCAAACCAGTGGTGAAGGTGAATGTGTGTGGTCAGACTCACAGGACCAGGATCAAGAGGGGAAACAACCCTTTCTTTGATGAGGTACTCTCATTTTTGTGTTCCTCTGAGACTGCAGACCACACAGAGTTGAAATCTAATAAAAATCAGTTTCTTCTGATTGCGTCACACTCACTTTTAAAGTATTTCATCAGGGTTAGTGTTAAGTCATCCAAGACTGGAAGGTCAGCTTGTGTTGTAATTATCTTCTAATTTCATTTAAACTTTGTGTAATTTTTTTGTATTTTTGCAGATATTCTTCTACAATGTCCACATGCTACCATCAGAATTGTTTGAACAGAACATCAGCTTTCGGGTAAGTAAAGTAAATGTCAATTTTGAGGTCCTATCCTCTGTTAGTATGTGTAAATATACAAACAGTGATTTGTTTCATTCCTTCCTGCAGGTGTATAACTCCTATTCATTGAGGGCTGACAGTCTCATGGGAGAATTCAAGGTACCGTGTGTCACGTCCTCTCCACATAGCTGTGAATGTGTGATAGTGTGTGTGGTAAATGTGTTTTGTCAACAGTCTGGCTGATCTCTCCTTGTTCTCTCACGCAGCTGGACGTTGGTTATGTTTATGACGAACCAGGTAAGCTTGTCACAAACCACACATTTGTGTGTCATTTACATTTGTTCAGAGGATGCTGAACTCCCCTTGTGGGGTTATAATGAGACAGTGTTATTTTTAGCTGACCTTTTGTTGGTTTGCATTATTGTATAATGTGATAAATGTGGTAAACTTTTTTTTCGCATCTCTAATATTGATTTTTTTTTTTAATTAGTTTTCGTTTTACTTAATGACATTTAAGAGGGAATAATATGCATGAACACTGAAGTGCTTTTTATTTACCTGTACATTTTACCTGATGTTTCTGTGTGTGTGTGTGTGTGTGTGTCCTATTGCAGTCCACTGTGTCATGAGGAAATGGCTTCTCTTGAATGACCCAGATGACTCCAGCTCTGGGGCTAAAGGCTACCTCAAAGTCAGCCTCTTTGTAGTGGGGGCTGGGGACGAGCCTCCGGTATGATTGACTGACTGACAGACAGACTTTCACTGACTCTGGCTGTTTCCTCTTTCTTCATGTAAATATGTTGGCTAGGCCCCTAGTTCTCTCTCTCTCATGCACTCTTTTCTGTTCTTTCTATCTCACATAGGAGGAGAAAAGGGAGTCTAATGATGACCAGGATGACATAGAGAGCAACCTGCTGCTGCCAGCTGGTGTCACTCTGCGATGGGCTACACTGTCGCTGAAGGTGTTCAGAGCTGAAGACATTCCCCAGAGTAAGACATGCTGTAGAAGAGTCATGATTTGATATTTCTAACACAGAAAAATGTTTAATTTACACAGTGCATACATAATCAGAATTATTTCCTATTTTATGGCCAGCAAAACTGATGCAAGCAAGAAAAATATATAACCATACATATGACTGATTAATTCCTCCATTGTTTTCTCATTTTAGTGGATGATGCATTCGTCCAGACAATGAAAGACTTTTTTGGAGGAGAGGGAAACAAGAAGAACCTAGTGGATCCCTTCTTAGAAGCTCGTTTTGCTGGCAGAAAGGTTCTTGTTAAACTTTGTGGTATTAGCAGCAGTGTTGACTGTTAACCATCTGACTGCTAAATATTGTATAGGAAAAGACAAGCTGACGCATGTTGTTGTCTCTCCAGCTGTGCACACAGATCATGGAGAAGAATGCAAACCCTGAGTGGAACCAAGTGTTGAACCTCCATGCCAAGGTAGCAGATCCTACAGTTTGATGCTGTTCCTGTCGTCTGGCCTAGCACACAAATAACTTTCAGTCTGACTCTGTTTAACCTGTTTCTTCTATTTTCTGCTGCAGTTCCCCTCTATGTGTGAGCGTGTCAAAATGACAGTCTTTGATTGGTAAGTTAAACAAGATTGCAATTTATATTCAAGAGCTAAAATAGCCATTGTCATTTTGTGTTTAAAAAGGAGGGAATGTGAAGAGGCAGTGTTACTTTGTTCTCAGAGTTACTTGGAGTTGAGAAAGTGTATCACAATGTTTCTGCAGAGTGGTCAGCTGTATTGTATTTGTGTGCATGTGTTCATGCCACATCACCAACCATATGAGAATAATGTGGCAGCCTGTGACTCAGACTGTGCTGGCCCCTCCCTTCCCCTGAATAACATGCTCTGGGATCCTGTTGGCACCGTCTCTCAGCTAATATTCATTACTGTGTGCTACTCTGTGAGTGAACGAACAGTCGGATAAGTCAGGTCCAGGAAGGCTGGAGGGAAATAAGTGCAAGAGGAAAGGTTGGAAAAACTCTGTCCCCTTAGTAGGTGTTGAAAACAACCTCGAGTCCCAGAGCCAAAAGATGCATTGTTGAAAACTGAAACATTTAGATATGAACAAAAAGAAATGGACTGTTTTTCTGTTCCACATCCTTCCTTAACTAGGTTGTGAAAAAGCAGAGCATAACAATGCACCTACATTGTGTAATTTGCATGTTAATCACATGAGTGCAGTACTAGTCTTAGTGTGTGTACACTGCTGTGTAAATTTAAAGTATTTGTGTGTGATTGCAGGGATCGTTTGACTGGAAATGATGCTATTGGCACCACGTACCTGAACCTGGCCAGGATAGCTTCCTCTGGTGGAGAGATAGAAGGTATGCTAATGTTTTTGTTTTTGTTTTGTTTTTTACTAAAACATTGAAAACATTTTTTTTTACCCAATAATAATGCCTATTAAGGATCTTTTGTGAAAACCCCAGTGCTGGAGTTGATAACCTTTGCATCCCACCTAGATATACAATATTAGTTGCTATAATGCAGTTGAAAACTATTGTTATTCTTCTGTGCCTGTTTATACTGACTTCTAAATGGTACTTGAATTGTCCTTTTTTTCCTGGAATAGAGGAACATGCTGGAAATGGGGAAATACCGTCATATGAAGGTTCACTTGTGTTCTTTTTTGTTTTGTGTTGCATGAGATGTGACGCGTCAAGCATGTTTTGCACGCTAGATTGCTGAATTAGTCTAATGCTGTGCACATTGCAAGTAGAGCTGTGCTGTGTTCTGTCATGACAGTAGTGTTAGTATTTAAATGTCAAACTTTTAACTGTTTTGTTGTCGTCGTGTCTGCCACTTGCTTACCCAGCATTCACCGTTTCTACGTCATTATATGGATCACCACCGCCTCAAATACAGCAACACTGACTAACCAGCATACTAACCTTTTAAAGCTTTGCTCAGTCGAGCATGAGTCGATCGTAAAGAGGTTAATCTGTTTCCATCTCCCCACAGCGAACACAGGAGAGTCTGAAGTGGGTTTCCTGCCCGTCTTTGGGCCCAGCTATATCAACCTGTATGGCAGCCCCAGAGAGTTCACCGGCCTGCCAGATCCCTATGAAGATCTCAATTATGGAAAGGTAGTGGTGTAGACATGATTAGATTCATTAGTATCTAATAAGTCGCCAACAATTTAAACCCTTCCCTTCCCTTGTCCTACATCTATTCAATGGCTTTTCAACATTTCATCATCATCAATGTGTCGTCTTTGCACAGGGAGAAGGAGTGGCCTACAGGGGCAGGATCCTGGTCGAGATATCCACTAAGCTAGAGGGGAAAGTGGACAAAACCGTAGACACCATCCACAGTGATGACATCCTGGTGGCGCAGGTAATTTTGACTATTTATCCACTGAGTGATACCTGACAAGTGTGGTTCAATTCAGTGTCATTATGGATTCATAGGGACAGGGTGAGACAAGAAGTCCTTTAGGGAAGTTTGTAGGTGTTAATGGATGCAAATGAGATAGCAGGTGCTGGATCACTGGATATGATCAGCATAAAACTTGTAACATGAACCTTAAAAAGTCTTGTACATGGAGTGTTACAAAATGTTATTCAGTTAAAACCTCTCTTCTCTTTCCTTTACCTCTCTCTTCTGTTTCCTTCTCCTCCATTAGAAGTACCAGAGGAGGAGGAAGTACTGTCTGTGTGCGGTCTTCCACAGCGCCACCATGATACAAGAACCTGGAGAACCAATACAGTTTGAAGTCAGCATCGGTAACTACGGTAACAAACTGGACACCACCTGCAAACCACTGGCTTCCACCACTCAGTATAGCTGTGCTGTATTTGATGGTGAGTGATGAAACTCCAATCTGATGACATACTTTGTCTGTGCACTCACTGAAGATACATTTACAAGCTGCTTTCTTGTCAAGAGGCGTTTTTCAAATGGTGTGTTATTTTTCAAGGTAACCACTATTACTACCTTCCCTGGGCGGGTACCAAGCCGGTGGTTGTGGTTACCTCATTCTGGGAGGATATCAGCCACCGTCTGGACACTGTCAACATCATCCTCTACATTACTCACCGCCTGGTATGAGTTTATGATTTATTTCCTGTGGGGGTTGCAGCTAATAAAACATACTCCATTGTACAGATGTTTGGAATGTGTGCGTACGTGTTCGAGAGTGAGATAGGAACATGAGCGTAATCCTAGCCTGTTTTTTTTTCCTTGTTACAGCAATCCAACCTGGAGGCATTTAAAACTGCTATTTCAGCTAAAGTGTCTGACAACCAACTTGTAGAGGTGTGGCTGAAGTTGCTCAATCAGCTGATTGAAGACTTAGAAAGGTATGTAGAGCATATGGTGTTGCCAAAAAAAAAAAACCCAACAAAAAAGTTGTTCAGTTCAGTGCATCTTAAATGTCACAAAGTTAAATGAACCCAAGAGAGTCAAGAAAAAAGGCAAGAAAAAGTTTCAGCAAATAACAAATGAACCAAAAATGGCTGTATGTAGTAAGCCCATAAGGATGTAAGAGTTTACTGGGTAATTATTTAGTATAATCCCAGTTCGTACATTATTTTGATTTAAGAGAACTGAGTCCCATCTATGTCTCATCTGTCCCCCAGTTTCCCAACACCTGAGCTGGAGGGCCGATCCAACCTGACATCTCTGGACATCCAGTTAAAGAAGCTGCGAGACAGTGCCTTGACCACCATCAAGGAAGGAGCCAGACGCATGAGAGAGGAGGCCAGAGAGATCAGAGACACTCTAGCTGACATAGAAGCCTGGGCGGACAAACTTAAACTGCTGGCTGAGGAGGTACAAACACAACAAGCAAATGCTCTCACTTGAATGTGCTTTCAGTAACAATTATTTGTAGGTGAATGGAGAGGAGTCTTTCTACAATAGCAGTTCAAAACAGGGTGACAAAGTTTTCACCGATTGACCCTGGCAGGAAGTTGATTACAGTATTACTATTGCTTCATGCACAGTCAATCGATTATGCTACATTATGGATAAATAATGTTTTTCTCACTTTTTATCCTCCAGCCTCAGAACAGCATGCCTGACGTGATCATCTGGATGTTGCGGGGTGAGAAGAGGGTGGCCTACAGTCGCATCCCTGCTCACCAAATCCTGTACTCCACATACAGTGAGCAGGCTTGTGGACAAGACTGTGGCAAGACACAGACTGTCTTTTTACAGGTACACACCCGCAGTTCAATAAATAAATAAATGAAAGAAAGGTCAGAAAAATTGATTTAAAAAAATAAATAAATAAAATTTTTATTTGTCCAAACATCTTTTAGTGTCTGTCAGCTAAATTGCAGGGTATTTTGCTGTTGAAGTATTGCACAAGACTCCATTCATCTGAAATCAAAATGTTCATGTGATATTTTGTTCCCCTCAGTACCCCATGGACAAGAACAAGGGCTTGAAGGTGCCAATTAAGATTAGAGTGAACATGTGGCTGGGTTTGTCTGCACATGAGAAGAAGTTCAACTCTTTTTCGGAGGGAACCTTCAGCGTGTTTGCTGAGCTGGTACGTGACTCCTAAATATAATGCCCATAACAGAGCATGAGTATATTATTTCATATTTGTCACAATAAAAAAAATCATATTTTTGTATTTAAGAATTGCAGGAAATTGTTGAAGAATTTATTAAACTCACAAGAAAATTCTCCTTGAAATAATGATTAGAAATCTTTCTGTTATTGAAAACCAGTAAGTCAAGTCAGCACCTAAAATTAAACTTTGCGTCTTTTGCATTACAGTATGAGAACCAGGCCAAGGTATTTGGGAAGTGGGGAACCACAGGACTGGTGGGACGCCACAAATTCTCAGATGTAACAGGCAAACTGAAGCTGAAACAAGAGTACTTCATGCCCCCCAGAGGATGGGAGTGGGAGGACGAATGGTTCATTGACCCAGAGAAGGCGTGAGTATAACTGGAGACTACCTAACCATTTGGCATTCATCCCCTTCCAAAATGTAAAACATTGACCAAGAAGAAGACCTTGTGATTTGATATATTAGGATTCAGACCAGTTATGTTAAATTTTGATCTCACTGCTGGTTATATTAGTTGAATATGAACACACACATTCTTCAGATTGTGTGGACTTAAGTAGAGGAAATGGGCTGCTTTCTAGTGTTTACATTCCTCTCAAGCAATAGACCATGATTTTGATATCAAAGTACCAGCCTGTGCTGGGAAGCTGGAAATTATTTATCTTTGTCAACTCAAGAACAACCATTCACTGCACTTCAATCTTGACTCCATATTTACATCTATAATTGTTGGGTTTAGCATGTCAACATTCCTAAAAGTTGTATAACACAGCTGAACCATTACAGTATATAAACAGCAAAATTATCTGTCTAGAAGAAGAACACACATCAAGAAGAGCACACACCTTAAAGACGCACCTCAACAGTTTTATTTGAATAAGATTTTAGCTGGAGTGTAGCCAGTAGTTGAGTTACTCCCAACATGTTAACACAGTCTCTGTCAAAACATGCAAATCCTTTGCCCTCTCTCGATGCATTAACTTCGCCCTGTAAAAGTTGCACTTGTCTGCCAGGGTGTCTTTGGATACGACCACTTGGGGGCACCAAAGTGTGAATTCCAAATTCTGCACATAGAGGTTTTAAGTGAGCTTTGTAAAATAAATGTTCTCATATTTCACACACACAGATACAACATTCAGTGTATTTGTGTTTTAGTCTGTTGACAGAGGCAGATGCAGGACACACTGAATTCATGGATGAGGTGTTCCAAAATGAGACTCGCTTCCCTGGTGGAGAGTGGAAGGCTGCCTCTGAGCCCTTCACCGATGTGGTGAGAACAGCACACTGACATGCAAATCATTTGTAGGGTGGTTTCAAATAACACACACATAGTAACGTATAACTTATCCTACTATATGAGCAAGCCAAAACATGATGAAACTAAATAAATGAATTAATTAATGAATGTATGCAGTTAACTGAGATTTCATGTTGTACAGAATGGAGAAAAGAGCTGCAACCCTGGAGAGTTTGATTGTCCTCCAGGTTGGATTTGGGAGGACGAGTGGGCTGTTGATGTCAACAGAGCCGTGGATGATCAAGGTGCAGACATTTATCTAACCAGCTGATATCTAGAGAGTAGCATTTTGTTTTTCAAGCTGGCAATACGTAGTTACTCAAAAAAGCGGCATCTCTTATTTACAGTTCGTGCTTTTTTCCCACCTGGTTTTCCAGTGCTCTAATGCGATGTGATTATAGTTACAATACATTTGATTATAATTTCCAAACTCACGGGGTGGAATTCAAACCAAATGCTCTTGTATCCGAACTAAAATAAAACAAAGGAATACTAATTGTGTGATTGTGCACTTGTACTCTACAGGCTGGGAGTACGGGGTGACCATTCCTCCAGATGACAAGCCTCGGTCCTGGGTCCCTGCAGAGAAAGTGTACCATGTCCACCGCAGGAGAAGGCTGGTCCGACCTCGCAAGAGGGCTGCACTCCCTGCAGGAGCAGCTATGGAGGTCAGTATAGGACAGTGTGGTATACTGTGGTGTCATTCCTAGTTTGATTCCACCTAACTTTCCTTTAAATGCCATGCCGATTTTTGCAAAAACATTATTTTGATTATGTTACAAAGACTGATATCCATGTGTATCTGGATACCAGTTTTATTTTTCTGTATGTAATTGTGCACCACTTTTATTTTCAATTTAAAAAAAAAAAAAAAAA
The DNA here is from genome assembly GCF_910596095.1 of Thunnus maccoyii. Lineage (NCBI taxonomy): Eukaryota > Metazoa > Chordata > Actinopteri > Scombriformes > Scombridae > Thunnus > Thunnus maccoyii. The sequence continues at coordinate 18,238,657 of NC_056552.1, read as the reverse complement.
AAAAAAAAAAAAGGTTTGCGCTACATTTTTGTCTTTGCACACAGAGACGAGACCAAGGAGACCCAGAGGGCTGGGAATTCTCTTCACTGATTGGCTGGAAGTTCCACAGGAAGGAGCGTTCCTCAGATACGTTTCGTCGAAGGCGCTGGAGGCGGAAGATGGCACCAGAGGACCGCCTTGGATCTGCCATCTTCCAACTGGAAGGGGCGTTGGTGAGTATGGGGGGGGAAATCTGTTTTACTCTGAGTTGGACCTTAGACTTTAGACCTAGCAAACAGTCCATGTAGGTGAAGAAGGGATGGCGTGGAGTGATGGCATGGTGTTTGGTGACTCAGTGAGTCACCAAACATCAGGTATTTTCAAATATTTGCTTGTGTATTAAACACATATTCAGTGCCACGGCATGTTTTCATTTGGCTCTGTGTGACACATGAACATGTAAAAACTCTGAGATGTCCATTGGTTCACTCTGCAGGGTGTTGATACAGAGGAGAGAGGCTCCAAGGCCGACGCCACAAAATTGTTTGGTGCTAACACGCCCACTGTGTCCTGCTTCTTTGACAGTGAGTTATGAGAATGCAAATACTTAAACACACATACAGTATGTATGAATATATGTTACAGACATCTAAATGTAGCTAACTGTACACAACATGCACCTGTGATATTGTTACATTTTAATGGGATTTTTTCTCTGTAGGGTCATATATGTACCATCTGCGTGTCTATGTCTATCAAGCAAGAAACTTGACATCTTTGGACAAAGACAGTTTTTCTGGTAGGATGCTACTTTGTGGTCAAGTACTTCTTCCGATGCTTCCGATCAAGTTTGAACCATTTAACCACCTATTTTTCCTTCACAGATCCATATGCACACGTGTCCTTCCTGCATGTTAGTAAGACAACAGAGAAGCTGCAAGCAACGCTGAACCCAACCTGGGACCAAACTCTGATTTTCAATGATGTGGAGATTCATGGAGATCCACAGACTTTGGCTCATCGCCCCCCTGATGTTGTACTGGAGTTCTACGACTATGACCAAGTGGTAAGCAAAAGAACACGGAAAAAGCATTTCTAAAGCTAATCTACGCCGTTTGCGTGATTCGTATGATGTACCTTATGAAACATAGGTTTTTAGCAGATAAATGCTGTAGGAAATTCATTCAAAAAACACTTGAGAAAACTTGTTTTAAAAAAGCTTATTTGGTTCATTTATTTACCTACAGCTTGGCATTGTGACCCCAAGGAATATTTGCTCCATTTTTGTCTAAATGCTCTGGATTTGGATCTTAAAAGACTTAATATGTTAATGTCACATGTTATTCTCTGCACAGGGGAAGGATGAGCTGCTGGGCCGCAGTGTTTGTGCCCCACTGGTGAAGTTGAATCCAGAAATAGATCAGACACCCAAACTGCTTTGGCACCCCATCATCCAGAAGGGGCGTCAGGCAGGAGAGGCACTTGTGGCTGCTGAACTCATCCTTAAAGACAAGGTTTGCCCTGAAAGTAATGGAAAATAGGCTAAAATAGTCTTCTCCAAAGTATTGCCTACTTCAGAGGCAGACTGACATGGATATAGATTAGTAGGTTCACCGAAAGAATGTTTTTACCTTTTCAGTTTGTTTGTAGTAGAAAGGTTTTGTGTCTATTAATATATATCATGATATAGAGCGTTATCAAGATAATTTTTTGGTGACTACACATGGTCATTCATTTGTGTGATTAAATGTAAACTTAAAATGAAAAACAAAAAGGCAGGTGTAATCCATACTCTCCTCTCTGTCTCTGCAGTCAGGTGAGTCAGATCTTCCCCTGGTTCCCCCAAAGAGAGCAGAGAACCTCTACATGGTTCCCCAGGGCATCCGGCCTGTTGTGCAGCTCACAGCAATAGAGGTAATACAACGACCTCAGACACTGTTTCTCTCTGAGTTAACATATGTGATATTTCTAAAGCCTCATTGGTTTGTATTGCCGTGTCCAGATTCTAGCGTGGGGCCTGAGGAACATGAAGTCATACCAGCTGGCCACAGTGTCCTCACCCAGCCTGGTGGTGGAGTGTGGAGGACAGAGGGTGGAGTCAGCCGTCATCAAGAACATTAAAAAGAGCCCCAACTTCCCCGGCTCTGTCCTCTTCATCAAAGTGGTAAAATACAGCTAGAGTGTATTTGTACAATAACAAGTACCCTACAAAAATGGCTTTAATTAAAAATGTTCAACGTGGTTACAACTTATGTATACTATATTTTCATACCATTTAACTGTTTTTGGGCATCTTCTCTACACTTCTAGCTCCTTCCAAAGGATGAAATGTACACACCTCCCATTGTGCTGAAGGTGATCGACCACCGTCCATTTGGCAGGAAGCCCGTGGTGGGTCAGTGCACCATCACGTCTCTGGAGCAGTTCAGATGCGACCCCTACGTCATCACTGCAGAGGGAGCCATGTCTTCCAAAAGTAAGGAGGGGATACAGGATAAGTATCCAGACAGAATTAACACACACCCACAAAAAGGCCCTAACTCTCATATTGTCCTCCCACAGTGGCTCTCATGAGGGCATCTCCTGCCAAACATGTTGCTATCAACATGGAAGAAAACAGACCACTGCTAGAAGCTCAGGTAAACTTCTCTAAAGTGACTAATTCCTCATGTAGATTATAACAAGTAAGTGTATTTGATTATTGCTTTCTAAAATCATACATTAAGTTGGCTTATGTGTCTAAGAAGTGCAGAATTTGACTTTGGAGTCAAATTTGACAAGCTTTATTACTCTGGCTTACAGTTCATGTACAGCATGTCAGCTGCTGTCAACAAAATGGCTTCCCCCCCCTCCCACTTTGTATGTATGATTACTTGTTATAGCTTTCTAATTCACATGGCTGGGCACTAATGATACTGGAAGGCTGAGATCACTTAATCCACAGCACTACATCAAGGTCGACAACGACCTCATAATAATGTCACAATGCTATTAATCTACGTGTGTATGGTCACAAAAACTGTGATTGAACTTAATTTTATTGAATCATCTCATTGAATCATCAATTTAGTCAGCACATTTAATTGATGAAACGGGGGCGTAACATGTAAATGAGACCTGGAACAAATCAAATCTCTAACTAACATAGAAGTTAATTTAGCTATCGAACCATCAGCACCATGATGCAGCTGGGATATTCTGCTTTAACAAAAGACTGAAAACATTTTGTTGGTCTGGAATTAAACACAAGTCTCACAGGCCAGATATTAAACCCTTACTATCACTGTTATGTTGTGATTGAGAGGAGACTTCCCATTTTTCCACTTTACTGTTACTGAAAATGAAATGGAAAAACATTGCATTGGTCATGATTCAAAGCCAGGCCACACTCAGGCAGCCAAGAATACCACATAACCACCAGTATCATAGTGCAAGTGAAGGGACAGTTGGTGTAAGTGGGCCCTCTAGAGGCTTCTTCGTACAGTTGCACATTTTGCACCACTCATTGTTACGCCCCTGTGTCACAGATTTGTTTTCACCTTTGAAATTGCACCTGGGATCTCTTCTCTTTAATTCACTGTTTCACTGTCTTCTCTATATTTGTATCCTACTGCACTCTATGTGTGTGTTTTTGCATTTGTAACTGCTGTTTGTCTGTTTTATCTGTGACTTTTTGCCTATTTTGTGTCACATCACATGTTCCTTCTCCAAAAGCATATAGAGAAGGTGAGACAATATCACAAGATTTATTTACTTTATCAAGTGCAGAGAATTATGCTTGCAAAGGTTAAAATTATGCAATTCAATCATCAGGAAAAAGAGACAGTTGATTGGTGGAGTAAATTTTACGCATCAACTGGAGAGCAGGAGAAATGCGGCCCTTACCTCAAGAAAGGATATGACACCCTCAAAGTAAGTTTACTTCCTCACACAGTACAAACTCAACAGTAGGAATTCACTGGTGTGTTGTTGTGTATGGTAATAATCACAATTTGCTATATGTAGTAAAACATTGTCATTAATAATTGCAACTAAATATCATAAATTGAAGAGACGCTTCTCTTTAGAAGCTGTAGAAGACTTATATGGGACTGTGTATTCTCAGGTGTATGAGTGTGAACTGGAGGATGTCCCAGAATTCAAAGGGCTGACTGATTTCTGCAACACCTTCAAACTGCAGCGAGGCAAGAATGAAAACGGGGATGACGACCCCTCTGTTGTTGGAGAGTTCAAGGTAGTGTGTCCCCAGTTTTATTGGTGCTTAATATCTTTTGATTACAACATACTTTCCTACTGGAGGATCTATAGAAAGTAAAGCTTTAAAATGAGTCTCCTTGGCTCAGGATCAAGCCCAGTACTTAAGATTTACTGTTCTAGACAATCATATAAGAATAATAAAGAAAAACTAAACTCCGGTTGTGTGTGTATGTGTTCTTGTACCTGCAGGGTTCATTCAAAGTGTACCCTCTGTCAGATGACCCAGGTGTTGCTCCTCCTCCCCGTCAATTCAGAGAGCTGCCAGAAAGCGGGCCTCAGGAGTGTCTGGTCAGGGTTTACATAGTCAGGGCCATAGACCTGCAACCCAAAGACAATAACGGAAGAGTGAGGATGAATCTATATTACCAGTAATAAAACCAGCAGAATTCAAAACATGTGGACCAGTATGTTTGAACTTGTGCTCTCTGTCCTGCTCAGTGTGATCCATACATGAAAATATCACTGGGAAAGAACAGGATTGAAGACAGAGACCATTATTTGCCCAACACCACCAGCCCTGTGTTTGGAAGGTATTTGTGATGAAGGAATGGATGAATTTAAACAATGTATTATATAGCATATCATCCTTAAAGGATAAATGGAAAATCTGTTGCGCCGTCTCACTTCCCTTTGTTTTGTTTAGGATGTTTGAGATGACGTGTTTCCTGCCCCAGGACAAGGACTTGAAAATCTCTGTGTATGACTATGATCTCCTGACCCGCGATGAGAAAGTTGGTGAGACGGTGATTGACCTGGAGAACCGCTTCCTGTCCCGGTATAATGCCTACTGTGGCCTGCCGCAAAGCTACTGCATGTAAGGAAACTGTTGGGTAATCTTAAAGCTGAGCAGGAAAATGCACTTGAATGCGAAAAATGATTAATACTTAAGAAAAACATGCAGTCAGGATCTTTACTTTCATTTTTCTCTTAATCTCAGTTCTGGTATCAACCAGTGGCGTGACCAGATGAAGCCGTCTGAGATCCTGGAGAACCTGGCTCGTCTAAAAGGCCTGTCCAAACCCAGGACTGAAGACAATGGCACATCACTAACCTTCAATGGAAAAGATTACACGCTGGCTCAGTTTGGTAATGACAATGGTTTATGAGTTTACTAGTGTGAATGAGTGTGAATTAATCTTATTTTGATTTGATTGCTGGTTAGTGAGGGTGAGTTACAGTTACACCCCACACCAGTTACAATGGTTTTCTTTATATACAAACCTTCTCACAACTTTGTTTTTAGAGAAGCATTAAGTAATTAAAGGGTTTTTTGTTTGCCTTTATGGGATTTGCAACACTGTATGTCTTTGCTTGCAGTTTATTTAATAAAAAAGAATATTTTTCCCACAAACTAATATTATTAGCAAGCTTAATAAAGTAGGTATTTAACAAAAATATTAAAATGCGAGAATATTTAGAGACTTTGAAGAATCTTGAATTTATAATATGCAGAGTTTTTGTAATATTTGTCATTGGTAATAAGTCAACAATACTATAGAACAAACAAACAACAAACGATATAGAAAAAAGTGTGCAACGATACAACGTGTCTAAGTAAGGTGCCATGTGTTTTCCCATCCAGAGGACAACAAGGAAATTCATCAGCACTTGGGTCCAGCCAGAGAACGACTCTGTCTGCACGTGCTCAGAACACAGGGACTTGTCCCTGAACATGTGGAGACCAGGACCCTCTACAGCACCTTCCAGCCAAATCTCTCTCAGGTTAGATGTCAAAGACACACACACTGTATCTACACAATCAATGCTCGTTCCCATCCACCCTCTGTAACATGTATATTGTGTCATCACAGGGAAAGCTTCAGATGTGGGTGGATGTTTTCCCCAAAAGCATCGGCCTGCCTGGAGGTCCTTTTGACATCACACCACGCAAGCCTAAGAAGTAAGCGCTGTGCAGATCCCCAGTGCTTCATCACCAGTCACATAACATGCCACTGAGCTAACATCCACTGTGTTTGAATGTTCAGGTATTTCCTGCGTGTTGTCATCTGGAACACCACAGATGTGACTCTGGATGAGACCAGCATCACTGGAGAACACATGAGTGACATCTACGTCAAAGGGTACGCTTGATTGTTCATTCTAATTAATGTTATCCTCTGAATTTTATATAGGCTATACTGTTTGTTCAATGTGTTGGTGAACCTTTGAAGTGAAGGTGACACTGTAGTCTTGACAACTATTTCTACACTTCTTTTTTGGTTGTTTTGTGGATTTTAATTACATTTTTTATTGATTACTCCTGAAGCAAAATTGTATAATAGACCTTAACTGCATTGGGACAGTGAATGATAACAGGTGTTGTTTCTTGTGCCAGCTGGATGCCAGGCATGGAGGAGGACAAGCAGAAGACTGATGTTCATTACAGGTCTCTGGACGGAGACGGCAACTTTAATTGGAGGTTTGTCTTTGACTTCGACTTCCTGCCAGCGGAGCAACTTTGCCTTGTGTCCAAGAAGGTGAGGCTTGGTTTAAGTATCTAGAAGAAAGAGCATTTTAATGCTGTACAGATGAAAAAATTAAGACCAGTGTTGTTGAAATTGATAATCTATAACATGGTTTTACATTTTACTTTATTCAACAGGAGAACTTTTGGAGTCTTGACAAAACCGAGTTCAGGATTCCCCCCAAGCTGATTGTTCAGATATGGGATAACGACAAATTCTCACTGGATGATTACCTTGGTAAGATGCTTCAGGAATGCTTTTTCCACTAGTTTGATTTATCTTTAAAACACAAAATCTGACAGTTGTAATGCAACGCTGTGCTGTGATCTCAGGTACACTGGAGCTGGATTTGCGTAACCTGATTCCTCCTGCAAAGACCCCAGAGAAGTGTTCTCTGAAGATGATGGATGTTCTGGAAATGGAAGTTCCACACAAGATGGAGAATGCCAAGTCTCTGTTTGCTCAACAGTCAGTCAGAGGCTGGTGGCCCTGTTCCATCGAACAGGATGGGAAGAAGGCCCTAGGTGTAAGTATGGGTTGAGACTGCATTATTTGAATGATATTGGCTTGTTCAAACTTGTACTGCAAATTAATTAATAACAGGGTTGGAATCAGTTTTAGGTAAACCCACAAGAGGAAAGACACACCTCCTGCTTCTGGTTCCAGCTTAAAAAATGACTTGTTCTTATTGGTCAAATGAGTTTCAACATATTTACACTAAGTTCATCTAAAATGAGAGCAGCAGAGGAAAAAGTCTGTGTTTTCTGAAATAGACATGTTAGTCTGCTAGTTTTTGGTACTGAATGCTGCAGTTAATACTCATTTCTCTTAAACTATAAGTTATCTGCAGAAGCTTGATGTATCAATTTCTGCAACATTCAAATATTCCAAAATTGTTAGAGGGCCTCATCTTTAATGCGTTATTGTTGTATTAGGCTAATCTTGTCTACTTGTGTGTTTATAGGGCAAAGTGGAGATGACATTGGAGATTGTCAGTGAAGCAGATTCAGATGAGAAACCGGCAGGAAGAGGCAGGGACGAACCCAACATGAACCCAAAACTGGACCCTCCGAAGTAAGAGCTCACAATGACAAACACAAATTTTCACACATACTGTCAGTCAGTGAAACATGTCTTATTGTGCATTCTGTAGACTGGACCTTTTTTTAATTAACTGCATATTAAACTCCATCTCTTTAGTTGGAGTGAATAATGGAAAGTGTAGTTTTACATTTTACACGTGTACTTTCAGAAAAATACACTAAATCACACTCTCTTATCCTTCATAACCAACAGGCGCCCAGAAACATCTTTCTTTTGGTTCACCAACCCCTGTAAGACCATGAAGTTCATTGTGTGGCGAAGGTTCAGGTGCCTCTTCATCGGACTCATCATTCTCTTCATAGTGCTTCTCTTCCTCGCCATCCTGTTGTACTCTTTACCGGTAAGGGCCATCTGGGAATATTAGTTATACATTCTATGTATTCTGAAATCATTTTGGTTCAGTTAGTATAACCCAAAGTGGTTCCAAATAGACATAAATGTTCACTGTTATTTGGAGGATGTAAGCTGTAAAATGTTGAGGTTCTTTTTCATGAGTTGTTCTCTTTTCCCTTTTCCAGAACTACATCTCCATGAAGATAGTGAATCCACTAAGATAACGCCACAGTGGAGGAAATGGTGGTTAAAATGTCGACGAGATCACAATAACTGGGCACAACTACTGCTAAACCATCAATATCTTTTTTACTGCATATAGTGTTTTATAAAAGGTCTAACTAAATGGGAAGGGGTGCTTGCACATTTGCACTATATCAACATATCTTATCATGATCACAAACTGTGACAGACTTGTGAGCAATACATTGGAGAACAGGACGTCTATCTGACTGACTGCTTATCACACACACACTGAGTGGTCAGAAAATAGAAACTGTACACTGTAATGAAATCCAGTATGTAACACTCACATTTTTTTTTGTTTGCTGACACTGTATGAAAGGTGTTGATTGAACTTTATGGGGATTTTCAAGCTGTTGTTAGTGCACATTATTGTAAGGGGTTTCTGTATAAGCATACTTTATATAAATGAGGTGACAAACAACAATCAATGATGATAGGTTTCACCAAGGTAGTATTTATTGCAGGACAGTTGTATTTGATTTCATTACAGTGTATGTAAGTTTCTATTTTTCTGGTCACTCAAAGTAATCCTGCCAAATACCAGTAAAGAAAGATTTATTACCAACAGTCATGTCAAGTGTGTCTGTCTTTTGTATATTACAATTTAACATTTTATATTTTAAATTAAATATAATAAACTTCATGTGTTGATGCTCTTTATTGTATTACTTTGCAGGAAAAATACATGTTCAATGTGTGTAACAGAGCAGTTTTATTAGCAATATGAGCAGTAGGAGTATGAAAGGGGGATTTTCGCCATTAAGAACTCTTCATTGTTTGTACCTCTTCTGCAGACTGAGGTGTGCTTGAGCCAGGCAGTTATATAAGGTCTAAATGTATTCCTTTTTGGTCTGATCACAGAAAAAAGTTTTTGTATATAAAAGTGTTTTTATATTTATATTATGGTTTTTACAGATGGGTTTTTAAATGACTTAAACACAAATTAATTAAACACATTTAGTGACAGAACATGAATCTTTGAGAGTCATTAGGTAAACTCTCGGTATTGGCTTTTAAATGTATTGATTCCCTATAGTGATATTGTTGTAATAAATCTTTGGACCTCAGTTGGAAAAAGTTTCAGATCAGCTCAAGAAAAAACTTCTCCTTGGTGTCCAAAAAAGATCATCAGGAAAAAAAGGAGAGCAGTTTACAGTGCACACAAGGTTCACCAAACTTACTCTGAGTCATTGAGGTCAGTGCCCCTGCTTTTATACCATTTGACTTGCATAGGACACGCCTATTGTCCAACCTCTTCATACTTGACCAATTACACCATTATAATCTCTTTACATCACCTGTTGCAGACCCAAAATCCTAAAAATAGGTTTTGGGTGAGCCTGTACATGTTTGCTTTGTCCAGACATGTCCTTTTACTTTTTTAAAGCTGTTCAGGTTTATTTTACACCATTATTTCCAATTCTTCTTCTGGCTTTATTTTTTAAAGTTATTCTCGCCAATTTTTCACCCTTATTTCTTGATTCTTTCTTGAGGTTATTTTTAAAAAATAATGTTTAATACAGACATGCTTACAATTTCATCAGTTCCCTGAGTGTGATTATGTTTAACATATTATGTGCCCTTTCATTGATTACAAAGTTCTGTGAAGTGTACATACATTATGATGATGATGACAATGCTTCATATTAATAACAATTGACCATACTTATGCTTACAATTTAACATATTGATAATCATATGTTGCCATTTTGTTCCCTTCAGCACTTCATAAGTCTTGAAAAAATATACCACAATATATAATATTTACTTGTACTGAAGTATTGCTGGGTTTATTCTTCTTCTGAGGTGTGATGTTTGCAGTGCTGCTGCAGTAAAGCCTCCACCTCCCCTCTTCGTGCCATATTGTTGGCTTTGCCTTGGAAACGTCCATTTTTTCCTGCCCCCTTCCCTTGGAGCAGCTCTAACACCCTGGAGAACACAGATAGATACATACAATAACATTTGTTCAGTAGAGTTATAAATAAAAAAAAAAGGGTGGTGTCTCTTACCGTGGCCCCATCTCTGTCACTGGTCCGCTTGGTCCAGCCAGCAGAAACAAACCAGGTCCCTTCTCCTCCCCAACAGTCAGGAAAACCAAAGTTTCCTAAGAAAAGACAAAACAAGGCTTAACAAAATTATTTAACTGCTAATACTAAGAACTAACCAGTCATGTTATATTCTTACCTCAGTGTTTATTTCATTGGCGATGATATTCATGAATTCATTGTCACCCTCTTTTCTGTCGGAGGGGGAAAAAAAAAACATTTTTATCTGAAACACTCATATTGATGCTCATCATGTCTGTCATGGATATGTTTATTTTCAAGATGCTTAACATCGGGGTAATGTAATGCAGTACCTACAAACCAGCCCTTTACCTTGAAGAAGAGTCTCTTACTTGTGTAAACTGAAGAAGTTGCCCCTATGGGGGTCATTCTTAAAGCTCTGAGCGATAAGGACGGCCATGTCTCGTAGAAGGCTCAAGTTAGTCTGTCAAAGATGGTTGATGATTATGGTTAGGGAGTCTACCTTACAGTATTTTGCAGCAAATATGTGATAACAGAGAGTCTCAATTGAAGCGGGGCTCTCTGTGCTTAGTGACCTCTTCTGGCAACTAGTGGGAATTGCAACATAGGCCAACAAAGCCTAACTTGCTGCAATAACTGCAATACTGGTCTATTATAAATTTGTTTTGGTTCCAAAAACATGACAACAACATAGGTATTTCACTTACTTTCTGTAGTAGCTTAACAGATTTCTGCAACTTGTCGACTGCCTCAACATGCTCATCTGGTCCAGTTCTGTTGAACAATGGAGGAAGTGTATTTTATTTTCACTTCAAGCTCTGTGAATAAGTTTAACTCACACTGGTGATCTTTTGCTGATTCAGACCATTAACTCACTTCAAAAGAGAAACCAAAGACCGTTCCGTGCTGAAACTTTTCTCAGCATACTTCAAGATCCTGTTTCCTGCCAGGAAGATCAGATTGGTTTTGTTTTTCTTTCCTTTCTCAGTGCCCAGAAGCTTTATCACCTAAAATCCAGATGAGGAAAAATTAAGCATACAATGATTCATTTCTTGGAATCACTTGGAGGTACACCTAGGACATTGTGTTACAAATATGACATGTGAATATATGTTAAATTTGTACTGTTTTTTCCCCACTTTTTAATGCCTACAATTTCCATGATAGAAAATGTGTGTGAGATTGTGTAGTCTAACGGATCAGGACAGAGTAGCAGATTTTACTCTTATAATTTTTTTGACTGTATGTACAATTTCATGACATCAGAAGTCTTTAAAATGATCCAAATGTCACACGAGACACATCTAAGCGCTTGTGTGCCTGCATGTGTGTGCCTGCATGTGTGTGAGAGAGTGAATTTGTACCTGTAAATGACTGAGGTTTGACACATGGGTTCCACAACACATGTTGGCATCGATACCCTCGATATCAATGATCCGAATGGGCCCTGCATGGTCCTCTGGCAGCCCTCGACTCCTCACCTGGTTCACAGACACCAATCACGTCACATATTGTACATGTAAAATGTTTTTTTATTTTTTTTCTACTTTTTTTTTAGCACCAGTACGTTCAATATCTATAGTATACACAAACCTTTTCCACAGCAGGATCATCAATAGAGAGGAGCTGAACAGTGACGGGGACATGGGCTCTGATCTTCTCATTTATGGCTTGTTCCAGGGCTGAGAGCTGTGCGGGTTTTACACAGGGAGTGTCCAGTTCAATGGTGCTTCTCTGACGCCCTAGTTCCCTGAGAAAAAAAATCCAAATAAGATGGTCCATAAGTTTTTATGGTGACAGAGGAAGGGGAAATAATTTTGGTGAGGTGTATAATCTGTGCAGTGGGGATGTACCAGGATGTGGTCTTGAATCCAAACATCGTATCTGCCAAAGCTGTGATCAAATGTTGACCTAAGAGTAAGAAGGAAAGCAATCATATGTGACAGGTGTGTGAAAAACAGCCAAAACAAAACAGATGTGCAGATGCGTTTACTGTCAGATGATAGTCATGCATTCATGGTTCAGTTTTGAAAACGAGTCACTTCGTACTGAACGCACACAGTCTGACTCCATCCAGCGAGCAGTTCTCACCTGAGTGTTGCTGCATATGGTCAAATCTCCTCTCCCAGTCCACCTTCAATAGCACTTCCTGACCCACCTCCAACGATGAGCACACAAAGTGTATGGCGTCTGGCCCCTGCCTTGTCACCCTCAAAACTTGGACATCTCCGATCAGGCCATGGTCATCTGGCTGATGGAGGACCAAACCGCACACGGAAAGATTGAGAAACAACACAATACTACATGTCTTTTGTTTAATGACTTCTTCACTATTCCTCCTGATGTACAAGTGCAACATCCCAATATATATAGAGATTGGATTTATAGATGGATTACAGAGTGGACTTTGGAAATTGAAATAGATGAGTAACATTTTGGAAATCCATCTTACTTGGCCACCTCCCTCAGGAAACAAGATGGTGTCTTGGAGCTTCACATTGAAGCCTTTGAGTTTTTCTTTCTTTCCATTGATTTCATGTTTGAGCTCAGCTGGGCAGCAGGAAACTACAGAGGTAACAAACTAAAAGGAAAAGCGTGACATGAAAACATAAACCTGCCAAGAGGAGGAGGAGTGTGACTGGCACACAGCTGTTGAAGGGTTTAGGATTTCAATCTTAATATAAATCTATACTGCGGTCTGCAGAGTTTACACAAAAAAACATCTGACAACAAGAGAAGCGTACATGCATGCATCTGAACCACGATATAACTTGGCGTCACTGCGTAAAGTTATAAAGTTTAATGTTTCCACTGCGTTACTGAGATCTGAAAATACTATATTTTACCTCTAGTTTCAGACTGACAACGTGAATGTGAGTAGCTAGCTGTATTCTGCTGTTGTGTAAAAATGCGTATAACTCCACAAATAACGGTACCAAACAAAAAGTGAGATAATCACAATGAGTAGCTAACTGGAAACAGTTACTTTAGCAACTATGCTAACCACTTCTGCAGAGAAACAATGTCACATTTCCGTCAGTTGTTTCCGCGTGCTTTTGAACAGTTAAGCGTTGACAAACTGTCTGAAACACTTTCATACCTCTTTCTGATAGCAGTCTCGTTGACACTGAAAAGCCATTCTTAGATGTTTTTGGGAGAAACCTTAAGTCCGTCACACAAGAACTGACTGTTCTTCTTCTTCGGTTTTACTAGCGGACTGAACGTTAAAGGTGCATGCCGCCACCTACTGTTCTGGATATGTAACATCACGACTTTAAACAACACAAACTAAAAAAAACTTTATAAAGAAGTTATATTCCAGATATTACACCTGTTCCGTTTAAATATTTAAACAAAGCCCTTTGAACTTGTAATTGTTTATCCCCTGTCTCTAACAGACCTTTGACGCTCCCTTTACCCTCTTCTCTAATAGACAGGCTGGAAGGCTTTCTCTGTGAGAGAGAAAGCCCGTGAATGACAGAAATAAAACGTTATTTTCTGATTGTTTCACGGCGGTCACACTCTAAAGCACAAATAAACGAGCATCAAACACTGAGGAGACAGACGCTCTTTTGGTGCAATTTGGACACGCGACACGTTTAATGTTAATAAACTTTGAATAAAGTGAACAGTGAGCCGCTCAGCTTTGCCTGGGTGCAGCGGGGCTGTTTGAAATAAACACCGTCACATGAACTCAGACAGTATGGCACAAATATGTGAAGAACAAAAAAGCTACAAAGACTTGGAATATTTTAAAGGAAGTACATTTTATTTGAACTCTAAAACCACTCACAATGAATGGACTTTGGACTCCTTGTACAAAGCTGGGTTTTTTTTTTTACTGTTTTCGTAAGTGTTATTAGGCCTATACCTCTTTGTTGTAAATAAAGAAAGTTTTTAAAAAAAAACTGGGGGAGTGTCAACTGCCATCTACTGCAGGTAGTACACTGACTATGGATAAGTACCTTATACACTTCACTGAGTGCATTAAAAAGCAGTGTTTACTGTGAGCAGTGTGTTAACAGTGTAGATTTTCTAGTGGTTTACTATCGGTGGTATTCTGACACACTGAAGTCTTAAATAGTGAATAGCAGTGTTAGAGTACAAGGAGAAAGTGATGTACTATGTTGTATATACAGTATATGGCTGTAGCCACAACTACAGTATAATGGTGATACAGGTTGGCTTCATACTATTGGCCTTATCAAACCCATCTGGAAATCAGACAATCAAATGTGCTTTAAAGAAATGACAAATAACGCATGGACTGTGGGAAATCACATCTTTTTATTCATGGAAAAAAATGGATTTACCGACTGTATAGTGGGAGAAGAATGGTTATAATATGGGAATATCCAAATCATGCTTTTCATTTCAATCATATATTGAAAAAGATGAGAAAAAGAGAGAATTGGATTACAGATATCTTTAAAACATTTTGTTTGCTTCAATTATAAAATATTTTATCTACACAACGTTGAGTACAAAACCAGCTGGCATTAACTCTCCTGTAATCGTTTCAGTTTTACTCTAAAGTCAACTACTGACATAATTAAATTGGTTTGACAAGTAATAATGCTTATAAATGAAAAAATATAAGATTGATATTTACTTTTTAAGTCCGTTTGTGGTCTCGGTCTTAACCTGTTAACCGGTTTACTCATGCATTGTCGCGCATGGTTTCTTCAATCCACTTGAGGTAGTAACAGATATCCAGCATTACAATCGTTTTTGCACACGTATCAACAGGTTCGCTGACAACGACCCCATACAAGATATCATTATACTCCACAGCTGTACCTGCATCACCCTGGAAGAGAGACATCATAGGTGTGATCAGTTTTCATGTGTGATAGCATGAAAATGAACAAAAGAAATAAAAAAATAAAAAAATAAAAAGTTTGCTTACAGCACAGGACTCCACGCCAGATTTAAAGGCACACATGGTGGTAGCTTCATCACTGAAGTATTTCCCATCAGGTTTATCATTTTCATGACACTCAGCAATCTCTGTGTTGGCACACTTCAGCTTTTTGGGGTCTTTGGTATCTGAGGGTTCAAAACAAAACATCAGATAAGTGACTTCTATGTTCAAAAGGCAGAGCTGAATCTAGTATCTTGGTGCTACTCACTTTTTGGGTCGGCCGTCTTTGCTCCCCAGCCTCCAATTTCAACCTGCTGTTTCAGCTCGGGCCTCTTACACTCAGCGGTAGGAAGTTGGATGGTGGGAAGTTTAGGGGACACATCCTCGTTCAGTTTTATGAGCATGATGTCGTGGACTTGCTCATCTTCGCCTTTGAAGGTAAACTGTTGCTTTTCCGCGATTTTTTGCTCTGTTTTTACGGACTTTCCTTTAAAGAAGGATTTTATTGACTTAAAAATTGACTCATCATAGTTTAAGGCAAACTTCAGTGTCACAAGCCTGCAAAAAACACAAGGGAAGAACTTATTGTCAGGGGATTGATACAGGTTGATGCCAGTTTTCCATCATTATAAAACACACCACAACTGCATCATGTGGGATGCTGGATGTTTCTTACCGTTCTGCGCAGTGAGAAGCAGTGATGACCCAGCGGGTGTTGAGCAGAGCTCCTCCACAGGGTCTCCCCCCTTTGACAGTGTCTATCTCGACATGGTACTGCCTCTCCTTGTTACAGGATTGACTCCCAACGATCCTCTTCTCGATGGCCCCTGATGCAGCACCTGACATACAGAAGAACAGATGAGATTACTTTTAGGTTCAGCTTCAATTCTTGTTTTTGCATGCATTTTATTTGCAAGTATGTCAGTGCATCTGTCAGACAATTACATCAAAGATAAAAAAACAACTTCTTCCTAAGCAATGGAGATATGTTTTTAAAAATAAAAATCTGAATGTAGTGTAGTTAGAGGAGGAAAAACTCACCAGCAAGCAGCAGAATAAGAACAAAACAGCTCTTCATCATGGTCCCTTTGGATGTGGATTACTCCGTATGGCTCACTGGCTGATGCTTCATCTTTTTATATCAAGTATCAGACTTTGCAGGGGGTTTTTTATTGGCTGCTGCTGTAGATAAAACTTGTGTGTCACAGTCATAGGTGGCCATCAGCACACTCCCCTCAGCCCTTTCATCACATGACTTGTATGGCAAATGCAGCTGCTATTGAATTTTTTTTTTTTTTTTTTTTTTTTTTACACCAATACCATAGATGAGCACCTTTCTTTTAAACCTCCTAGTGTCATAAAACTTTGGGGGATTTTCAGATGAATGTATTTTAAAATGTATCTATATTTATCTTTTACTCAGAAATAGCACTTTGGCTTCCATATTTACTACATATGTGCTTCCATCTCTTAAAACTCTACATTTTCATTCAAAACTTGCAATTTTAGTTAATACTGAATAATGCGTTTTTCAAATGAAACATTATTTACAATAGCATGTCAATGTATTTTTTAACATGTTACACTAAATTGATCAGTACTACTGTATACTGTTAATACTGTACTGTAAATCAATAAGTCTGGAGTCCTTTTTACATTATACTTAAGTCAGATGACTTAGGTATTAACCAGCAGATGAGTCTTATATGTTTTACAGAGTTGCCATTTAAATGATGGTCAGTGATTTGCTATTTATATATAGCAAGTACAGCATGCAATATGAGCATCTTTTGCTGTTTCTTTATCATTTATACGTCACTTGAGGTGACATGATCTTGGAAAATATCAGTCATCAGGTCTTAATGAAGGTGAAAATGTAGCCTTGTAAGATTTTGGTGTGGGGCTGTTTCCTGGACATTTCTGCCAGTTAAATATCAGTCCACTTCTTATATCTATGTGGGAGAGCATAACTACTTGAAATACTATTTGAAATCACAACTGCATACAGTATGTTAACTGTAACTGTAATACAAGTGTAATGAAAAGCTGTTTATGACATTATGCCAGACATTGAAACAGTTTAATGTTCTGTGGTAAAAAAAAAAGTTAAATAGTGAATGTTAAAACCTTCATCACAGTTTCATATTAACTATTCATTTGCTCTCCTCAGAATTATGTCTTTGAACGAGAGCAAAGTGAAGTATTTTGAATATTCTGATATGCTTTATCAACGTCAACGGTCCTGTGTGGAAGAGAATTTCAAAAATGTGACCAAATGCAGTCACCCTCAGATATCCCGTCACATTTGACTAGACATCAGTTTCCTCTTTGCTTATCTGTTGAAGTACACCGTAAAACATGATGGCCAGTGTAATAATTGTATTACACTACTATAACCTCCATACATTGTGTAGACACTGTTATTTGGAGGGTATACCATTGGTATGACCGTGCTTGACCCCTGTTTTGCTTTACTTTACAATATACAATAACTGATCACAAAAAAATAGTTACACCAACCAAATTCCTAAAGAAACACATGTCTCCATAGTGGTAATAAAAGCAATCTTCATTTTCTATCATCAATAAAGCCTATAATTATATAAACCTTTCACAAATTTGCTCAGCAGATCAGAATGAAACTAAATGAAAATTAACAACAAAAACATTCATCCAATTCATAAAATCAAAAAACATTTTCTCTCCAGGTACACAGACTTCAGAAAAAGGGACTTTTTACACAATTAGGCAAAGCTTTCTGACAAAACAAAGCAGAGGTTGTCCACGATAACTAACAGCAACTCTGAAAACACAATGACATATAACAAAAAAACCAAAACAAAACATGTCAGAACACTTCCTGCATAAAGGGAGAGTCCATGTTCATCACTGAAAACAGGATTGAACTGGTTTGAACTCGCTGCTGGTGGAGCTGTTGGGGCACATAAAGATAATCTCGTCTCTCATCAAAGGGCTTCCCCCTTCTGTAACTGTCTTTTAACATTATTGTGATTAATCATCCACACTTTTTTACTTGATTTGTATGGTTACTTTGAAACATGATGAGCAGGTCCAGACTAAAAAAATAAAGAAATAAAATTTCTTCTACCTAGTATGGAAAATAATCTTTGAAATTTGAGTTGTTCTGCTGAAATCTCTGGAAAACTTTTCAAATCATAAACCACTTTGTTTGTGTAGCTCACAAACTCTCCTGCAGGTCCATTATAATAACCAAAGCATTTTATAAACCCAGAAAACTCCAAGACATGAAAAAACATGCTGGTCCTACAAGGAAAAGAATATAAAATAATGAACTGCAGTATAACATCTTATTTTACATTTGAATTGAATTGTTTTGACAAAACCTGTATAGTGTAATGCTAATAATGTTTCTCTTGTATCTAAAAAATACACACTGTACTGTATATTCTGTATATGCAGCATCATTGAGGTTATTGTGTCATTATGTTAAGTTATATTTTTAAACCCAGCTTTTTATTATTTTAGACACATTTTACTAAAATGCAGCATGTTGAAAAACTTCAGGATACTGACTGAAATAAAGAACAGGTCATGCAGGATTTAATGATGATACGGAGGCAGCTAAACTTTGAATTTCACTTCTCTGCTGCACACCTGTCTTAGTAACGGCAAACACAGAATAACACACCCTTTGTGTTTTAATGACCAAAAGTTCATTCAAATACAGTGCACTACAAAGATAACTGTCCATTCTGTATTCTTGGACTGCTGATTAGAAACCACACCAATA